>NC_141930.1:27390925-27542441 GCF_057802395.1 Ceratotherium simum simum | reverse complement strand
TATAAGTAGATCTTGCTTTTTTATACAGTCTGACAATTTTGTTTTTCAATTGGATTTTTAGTCCATTTATATTTAGTACAATTATTAATATGGTGCATTTTCAGTATGTCATTTTAATTCTTATATTTGCTTTATAGCTAAAGCATTTAGCAATATCCATAAGTGTTTACCATTAGGATCCAATATACTTTCTTAACTTGCCACACTTTCCTTAGATTTAATATTTTACCACCACAAAAGAAGCCAGTCACAAAAGACAATATATTATATGATTCCATTAATACGAAAGTCCAGAATAGCAAAATTTACAGAGAGAGAAATTATATTAATGACCACTTAGGGTTTCATCATTTCTACAAAAAAGGGTGTTCGAATTCTAATAGGGATTACATTTAATCTGTAGATCACTTAGAGTAGTGTTGATGCCTTAACAATATTAAGTCTTTCTACCCATGAACACTGGGGATCTTTCCATTCATTTAGGTCTTTTTAAATTTCTCTGAATTATGTTTTGTATATTTTAGTGTACAAATCTTGCACTTTCTTGGTTAAATTTATTCCTGACATTTATATATTTTAGATGTTATTGTAAATGTAATTTCTTTCTTAATTCCCTTTTTGGATTGTTCATTGCAAGTGCATAGAAATACAACTGATTTTTGTTTGTTAATCTAGTAGCCTACAACTTGGTTGTATTCATTTTGCTAGTTTTTTTTTTTTTTGAGGATTTCTGCATCTGTAATCATAAAGGATATTGGTCTCTAATTTTCTTTCTTAAAATGTCTTTATCTGATTTGATATCAGGGAAATACTGGTCTCATAGAATGAGTTAGAAAGTCTTCCCTCTTATTCTATTTTTTGAAAGAGTTCAAGAAGGATTCATATTAATTATTCTTTAAATATTTGGTAGAATTCATCATTGAAGCCATCTGGTTCTAGATTTCTCTTTGTTAGGAGGATTTTGATTGCTAATTCAATCTCTTTACTTATTATAGGTCTGTTGAGATTTTCTATTTCCCCTTGTGTAAGTTTAAGTGATTTGTGTGTTTCTAGGAACTTGTCCACTTCATTTGGGTTGTATAATTTTTTGGTACACAGTTGTTCATAGTATTTTCTGATAATCCTTTATATTTCTGTAAGATCAGTACTAATGTCTCCACTTCCATTTATGATTTTAGTAATTTGCATACTCGATTTCTCTGTCAGTCTGGTTAAATGGTTATCAATGTTGTTTATCTTTTCAAATAACCAAGTTTTGGTTTTGTTGAATCTCTATTGCTTTTCTATTCTCTATTTTATTTATCTCTGCTTTAATCTTTATTATTCCCTTTCTTCTGATAGCTTTGAGTTTAGTTTGCTCTTTTTTTCTTGTTTCTTCATGGGGTAAAGTTGGGTTATTGGTTTGAGATCTTTCTTCTTTTTCAAGGGAGGCATTTACAGCTATAAATATTCCTCTGAGTACTGCTTTCACTGCATCACTTAAGTTTTGATATGTTGTGGTTTTATTTTATTCATTTTTAACTATTTTCTAAATTCCCATGGGATTTCTTCTTTGACTCACTGTTGTTTAAGAGTGTGTTGCTTAATTTCCACAAGTTTTAAAAATTTTTCAGTTTTCCTTTTCTTATTGATTTTTAGCTTCATTTTATTGTGGTCAGAAAGGGTACTTCATGTGATTTCAATCTTTTTAAATTCATTGAGACTTGTTTTGTGGCATAACGTAAAGCATATCTTGGAGAATGTTCCATGTGCACTTGAGAAGAATATGTATTCTGCTATTTTTGGGTAGATTGTTCTACATATGTCTGTTAGATCTAGTTGGTTTATAGTGTTGTTCAAGTTTCCTACTTCCTTATTGATCAGAAGATGTTCTATCCATTATTGAACGTAGTATCTTTAACTATCATTGTAGAACTGTCTATATCTTCCTTCAATTCTGGCAATGTTTGCTTCATATATTTTAAAATTCTGTGGTTTTGTGCATATATGTTTATACTCTGATTTCTTCTTGAAGAATTGACTCTTTCATCAACATTTAATGTCCCTCTTTGTCTCTTGTACCAGTTTTTAACTTAAAGTCTACTTTGTCTGATAATATATCTATCCCAGCTCTCTTTTTCTTACTATTTACTTTGAATATGTTTTTCCATCCTTTCACTTTCAATTTGACTTTGGATATAAAGTGAGTTTCTTGTAGATAGCATATAGTTGGATCATGGTGTTTTTGTTTTTGTCTTTGTTTATCTAATCTGCCCGTTTCTGCCTTTTTTTTTTTTTTTTTTTGCTGAGGACGATTTGCCCTGAGCTAATATGTGTTGCCAATCTTCCTCTTTTTATCTGTGAGCCACCGCCACAGCATGGCCACTGACAGACAAGTGATGTAGGTCTATGCCCAGGAACCGAATGCGGGCTGCTGAGGCAGAGTACACCGAACTTAAGAAACTGGCTGACCCCAGTTTCTGCCTTTTTATAGAAGAGTTTAATCCATTTACATTTAAAGTTATTAATAAAGAAGGACTTACTGCTGTCATTTTGCTATTTGTTTTCTGTAAGTCTTATACCTATTTTGTTCTTCATTTTCTCTGTTACTGTCCTCTTTTATATTTAGTTGATTTTTAAATTTTGTATAATGAAGAGTTTTGATTCCCTTCTCATTGTCTTTTGCTTGTGGTTTTTAGATATTTTCTCTGTGGTTTTTATGGGGATCACATTAACATTCTAAACTCATAACACCTACTTTGTATCGATGCCATGTTAACTTCAATAGCATACAAAAACTCTGCTCCTACGTGGCTTCATCCTCCTTCCTTTTATGTCGTTCTTGTCATAAATTACATCTTTATACACTGTTTACCTAATAGCATAAATTTATAATTATTTTTATGCATTTGTCTTTTAAATCTTTTAGGAAATGAAAAGTGGAGTTTCAAACTGAAAGTCCAGTAATATTGACTTTTACATTTTCCTGTGTGTTTACCTTTACCAGAGCTCTTTATTTCTTCATATGGCTTTCAGTTACTGTATAGTATCCCTTCATTTCAACCTGAAGGACTGCATTTAGCCTTTTTTGTGGGGCAGATATTTTTAAACATAGGTTTTATTATTGTTCAGTTGTGGTGATACCAACAGAACATGAGATGATTGCTATTGAAAAGATAGTTTGTTACTTACAGTTCCCAAGAGGAGGGAGCACACACACCATGCAGGGCCACATGGGGAAGCACCAGGATAGGTCAGGAGGCACAAGGAGTGAGGGAAAGCATGGACAAGAACCTTTAGTGTCCTTTCTGTGGGAAGGAACAGGTGAAGCAGGACAAGCAGTTTTAGATTTGGCTGGTTTGAATAATTTCAATGGGATCTGGGGAGTAGGATCTGTTCCTAGTTGTCTGGTACCAGGCCTGTGGTGATTAGGGCAGAAGAATATTGGTCCAGATTATAACGGTCCAATAAAAGAGATTGGGGGTTGTGGGCACTGGATTGGTTACTTTGTATAAAAAAGGTATGCTAACAGGCAAATTATTTACTATCTCTAGGAATTGGCTAGACCTAGAAGAAGTAGTCTCCCCAGGGTCAACAAGGCCCTGGGCTACAAAGAATCAAGATAAAAAGACATGCCTAATACAACAGGTCTAGCTTTTGTCTCAGAATGTCTTAATTTCTCACCATTTTTGAAGCATAGTTTTGCTAAATGTAGAATTCTCAGTTGAAAGTTTTTTCTTTCTGCACGCTGAATATGTTATCACACTGTCTTCTTCCCTCTACGGTGTCTGATGAAAAATTAGCTATTTATCTTATTAAGATAACTTGTATGTGCTGTGTTACCTCTTTCTTGCTATGTTCAAGATTCTCTCTTTTTAAAGTTTAATCTTAATGTCTCAATGGGGCTGACTAAGTTTATCCTGAGTACTTGGATTTGTAGGTTCATGTCTTCCATTAAATTCAGAAACTTTTGTGCCATCATTATTCTAATTCTTTCTGCCTCTTTCTCTCTCTCTTCTTCTGCAACTCCCATAATATATATGTTGGTGCATTTGATGGTACACCACAAGTCCCTTTGTCTCTGCTCATTTTTCTTCATAATTTTCCTTTTTTCTCCTCAGACTCAATAATTTTAATTTTTGTATCTTCAGGTGTGCTGATTCTTTCTTATGCCTACTCATCTCTGTTATTGGACACATTTAGTGAATTTTTTATTTTAGTTATTGTACTTTTCAGCTCCAAATTTTGTTTAGTTCCTTTTTACAATTTCAATCTCTTTATTCATATTCTCGTTTAGTTTATACATTGTTATCATGACTTCCTTTAGTTCTTTGTCCATGTTTTCCTTTAGATCTTTGAGCATATTTAAGATAGTTGTTTTAAAGTCTTTGTCTAGTAAGTCTGATGTCTGGACTCAGGGATGGTTTCTGTAAATTTATTTTGTTCCTTTAAATGGGCTATGCTTTCCTATTTCTTTGTATATCTTGTGATTTTTTTTTTTGTTAAAACTAGACATTTGAATATTATAATGTGGTAACTCTGGAAATCAGATTATCTCCCTCCCCTAGAGTTTGCTGGGGTTTTTTGATTAGTAAAGGCTGCAATAGTCCATTTATTTAGTGACTTTTCCAAATTATTCTTGCAAAGACTCTATTCCTTACTACTGAAGTCTCTGTTGTTTAGCTTGTGTTCAGCCAGTGTTTTGACAGAGATTTCTTTGAATTCCAGGAGCTAAAAATACAAAACAAAAAAACATACCTCTCCCAACCTTTGCAGATTGGCTCTGCACCACGGCACTCCTTCAACACTTAGCCAGGATTTTATTGAACCTAAGGTGAAAGCTTAGGATCTTCTTATATCTTTTCTAAGCATATGTCTTGCCCTGGTCATGCACATAGCTTTCTAAATTCCTCCATGTACATCAGTGCTTTTGCATGTTCTAATTTTCCAAGGAAACTCTCCCAGCTTTTGCTCCTTAAGCATCCTTAAGAAGTATGTTGTATATTTCAAATGTTATCTTTTGTCCCAGGAGTCTATGGGTCGATAGTTGCCTTGCAGTGTTTTTGAAAATTGCCTGCCACTTTTCTAGCCTGAGTTTCTAGTTAGGTGGATCAGAGACCAGCACCTCTTCAGGTGGCCCCCAGACAGGTTAGAACTGATATATACAATAATTTGCAAGTAGGGTCAGCTCTGCTCTTTCCAGAACCAGACACCAAGATCCCACTCTGAGAATGTGGGCTTCTCATTCAAGACTACCACTGTGCCATGTAAGGGTTGGGATAAGGGCAAGGAAAAATGCCACGGAGCTTTCTTAACATTTTGAAGTTGCTTTTTCTTGATTCAGCATTTATTTGGTTGCTGTAAACCTTCACTCTTTTCCAGAGTTCTAACAAAGTTGTCTCTGACAGCTTCTACTTGGTTTTTAATGTTTCCGTAGGGGGATAAGAGCTCTGAACTGCCCACTTTGGAATTTTGCTGACATCACTCCTGTTTGTTTTTGTAACCATTTACTTTAGTTTTATTTGTAATGCAATATGAGGATCTCTACTTTTATTAGAAGAAATTAACACATTAAATATATTGGCAGAAAAAATATGCTGTCTTAAATCTTCTTAACTCTGTCATTTTGATGCTTCATTGCTTCATTTCTGTTTTTAGCCTTTTCGCTGTATGAACTTAGGCTGTCAATTCTTACTTCTTTCTTTTCTTAGTTTTACAAATTATACATTCTATTTTAATAGTACTATTTATTACTTTTGAATTTTCAAGAATATTCCTTAATTTCTTTTTCTCTGCTTATGAAGGTAAAAATGGAATATTATCTTTTGCATTTCCCTTAAGACAAGTATATTTTTACTGTTTCCTTGTTTCCCCAATACCTAGTTATTTTAATGTAATATGAAGTACAAAACCTAGGTCAATGTTATTAAATTATTATTATAAATAATAATTTATATTATTTTTCAATTATTTTGAAACAAACATATTATTTTCAACAATTTTTTGTACAGTAACATTAATATTTGTAACCGTATTTACAACTATTTAGATATGACTTTAGACTGGAAGGTTTCCAGTGTTCACCATCAATCTTTACATACTGTCTCAGTCAGTTTGGGACTATAACAGAATACCATAGACTGTGTGCCTTAAACAACAAACTTTTCTTTATCATAATTCTGGAGGCTGGACGTCTATTAGGGTGCCAGCACGGTCAGGTTCTTGGTGAGGGCCATCTTTCTGGTGTACAGACAGCTGCTTTCTTGCTGTATCCTCACATCTTGGAAAAAGAGAGCTCTGGTCTCTTCATCCCCTAATAAGGGCATCAATCACATCATGGGGGCTCCACCTGCATGACCTCATCCAAACCCCATTTCCTCCCAAAGGCCTTACCCCCAAATACCATCACATTGGAGATTAGGGCTTACACTTAACGGATTTGGGGGAGACATAAGTATTCAGTCCGTAGCACATACCATGACATCTCCCCTTTATGATTTTTATTTTGATACAGCTCTCAGTTGGCTGAATTACATCTGTAAGTAATTTTGTTTTGATATATGCATATAAACACCATACCTTTTCATTACAGTCATGTCTGTTCTCTGCATACATAAATAATAATTTAGCTGATTATAAAACTTCTGGGTCACAACATTGTTCCTTCAAAATTCTGTAGATAATACAGATTCATTATTTTCTGGAAGTTAATAATTTAGCCAGAATTATTTTTATTTTTCTGTAGATAGTCTATTGTTTTCTCCCTGAATAATTTTAAAATTATTCTTTATGTTGGTAATGGACAATTTTTGCTGGAGAATATATAGGTAAAGGTCTTTTTTTATTAATATTTCCTGGACCAAAAAAGTACTTTGACCTAAATACACATTTTTTTCTTAATGTCTAGGAGGTCTTTTTCAATTATGTACAATTATAGCTTCTATTCCCATTGTTCTGAATCCTTCCTCAGGAATATCTATTTTTTTACAAGACTTTATTTTTTTTAGGTTCACAGCAAAATTGAGAGGAATATATAGAGATTTCTCACATACCTCCTGCCCCTACACATGTATAACTTCCCCATTATCAATGTCCCCCACCAAAGTGGCACATTTGCTACAATTGGTCAGCCTACCTTGGCACATCATAGTCACCCATAGTCCATAGTTTGCCTCAGAGTTTACTCTTGGTTTTGTGCATTCTATGAGTTTGGAGAAATGTGTAATGACACGTATTCATTACTATAGTGTCACGCAGAGTATTTTCATGTCCTGAAAATCCTCTGTGTTCTACATATTCATTTATCCACCCCTATCCCAACCCCTGAAATCACTAATCATTTTACTGTCTCCATAAATTTGCTATTTTCAGAATGTTATATAGCTGGAATCATACAATATATAGCCTTTTCAGATTGGCTTCTTTCACTTAGTAATGTGCATTTAAGTTTCCTCTATGTCTTTTCATGGCTTGATAGTTCACTTCTTTTTAGTGCTGAATAGTATTTCATTGTCTGGATGTACACAGTATATTTATCTATTCACCTACTGAAGAACACCTTGGTCACTTCCAAGTGTTAACAATTATGAATACAGCTACCACAAACATCCACGTGCGGGTTTTTTGTGTGGACGTAGGTTTTCAACTCCTTGGGTAAATATCAAGGAGTAAAATTGCTGGATTATTTGGTAAGAGTATGTTTAGTTATGTAGGAAAACTTCAGACTGTCTTTCAAAATGGCCATTCCATTTTGGATTCCACCACCAATGTATGAGAGTTCCCCTTGCTCCACATCATTGCCAACATTTGGTGTTATCAGTGTTACAAATTTTGGCCATTCTGATAAGTGTGTTGTAGTTTCTCATTGTTGTTTTAATTTGTATTTCCCTGATAACCTATGATGTGGAACATCTTTTCATATGTTTATTTTCCATCTGTGTATCTTCTCTGGTGAGGTGTCTGTTAAGGTCTTTGGCCTATATTTTAGTCCAGTTGTCTGTTTTCTTATTGTTGAATTTTAAGAATTCTCTTTATAATTTGGATAACAGTCCTTTATCAGATATGTCTTTTGCAAACATTTTCTCTCAGTCTGTGGCTTGTCTGCTCATTCTCTTGACATTCTCCTTCACTGAGCAGAAGTTTTTAATTTTAATCAAGTCAGTTTATCAATTATTTCTTTCATGGAATGTTCCTTTGGTGTTGTATCTAAAAAGTCATCGCAATCCCCAAGGTCATCTAGGTTTTCTCCTTTTTTATCATGTAAGAGGTTTATAGTTTTGTGTTTTGGATTTAGGCTTATGATCAACTTTGAGTTAACTGTTGTGAAGACTATAAGGTGTGTGTCTAGATTCATTTTCTTGCGTATGGACTCCTAGTTGTTCCAGCACCATTTGTTGAAAAAACTGGTTTTGCTCCATTGTACTGCCTGTGCTCATTTGTCAAAGATCAGTTGACTATAGTTATAGTTGGTCTATTTCTGGGATATCTGTTCTAATATGTAACTTTTAAGTTGGATTTCTGTTATCTGCCTTTATAACTCTTAGTTTCCTCTTTCCCTTTTCCTCTGTCCTCTGGAAGGTTTTCTTAATTTTTTCTCTGTATCACAATTTAATCTTTGCACCATTTCATTTCTTCTTCTCTACCTAGTTCCTATGCAGATTTTGATTCTGTCATTCTATTAATTCCTTACAATCCTTGTGTATTGCACTCTATTCTGTGTAATTTTAAGTGTTAGTGAATCTTATTATGCTCTGTTTCATTTTAATCTCACTCTAAGTAGTGGATTTTTGCTGTTTGCCTCCTCAGTTTTCATTTCCACTGTTCTAAGCTAAGGCTCCTGATTTACCCTGGAGATTCACTCTAGTCTTTGTGACCTGACAAGTCTCAGGGGAAGGCATGAGTCTTGGGCTGAAGCCAGTCAGTGAGGTCACCTTCAGCCCCAATGACTGGTTCCAGGAAGAGCACCTGACCTGGCCAGCCAATGAGGCTACAGGAGAAGGTGCTGGATGAGAGGCGCTGCTCAGTTTCCATGGATACAGAACATGAAACGTGTGATTAGGGCTTTTGCAGCCATCCTTCTACCCAAAAGAAAGAGCTTTTCTGAGGATAGAGCCCACAGAGAAGAAGATGGCTCTCCTCTTAAAGATATGAACAGCAAGACATCACTTTGTGAGAACACTACTTGGGCCCCTCTCTGCAGCAGCATCTAAAGCCAGTGTACTCCTAGACTTTCACTTGTGGAAGTTAGTAATTCCCTTTTTACTAAGGTCAATTTGTGTTGGGCTTTCTGTCCATTGCAACAGAAAGAATCATGATTAATGCAATCTGTTTTCTTCTTATTGCTTTTTGGATCTGTTTTATAGAGGTCATTTTTTCTTTCATCCCATTGATGTATATTCATTTAGGAGATATTCTAAATATTCTTATGGTTCTCACAATGAAACATTTTAGGAGATTTTCTCTTCCACTAAGCCTTCATGGTAATGTTTTCTGTTCCTAGATGCCAAAAAAGGTGAAAGATTTTTCTCTTTCTGGAGAGATTTGGCCAGTGGATGGATGTTCTTTGGCCCCACCACAGAGGGTAATTAGTGCTGTTTCCAGGTGAATTCTCAGTGCCCAGCAGCATATATCCAATATTGTTCTGAAAAAGGACCTCTACTCTTTCCATTTGGACTATTTGCTTTGCGCAGTCTTGGAATAGCTGCTGTTTTCTAGCCAGAACTTTTTTTAGTCTCCGTGCCCTCTGATTAGAATAAGTAGCTGTCGAGGGGGTCAAGGGTGACCCTTGACCCAATGCCTCAGTGTGAACTGGCAGGACAATAGGAGATGTAGTTTCCATGTACTTTAGCTGTTATGCCACCATGTACCAAGCCCGTGTGAAGCTTTCAAGGTTTTTTATTTTGTTGTGTTTTTCAAGTAAAAAAAGAAAAAGATCTTGAGGATGGTCTTGTGATACTTAGCCGCTAGTGCTGTTGAGAAATCTGAAGCACTCTCAGCAACACTTTAGTCACTTTGGGGAAAAACCTTCTCTTGTGCTTTCAAAGCTCTTCTTACTCTTTCTCTCCTCTCTTCCCCATTCATCATGCACTCCACATAAGGCAGCTACAGCAGGAGTAAAGACCATGGCATTCTCATTGTCTCCCAACCCTAAATACAGTTAAGAGTTTTATACCCTTCTTTTTCCGTTAGTTCTTACAGAAAATTGCTTTGTCATTCATGCTTATAGGTCACTGAAACCTTCTTTAAAGAATACATTCTTTACATAGACTTGCCTGTACTCTGATGAAATATATGAAAAACATTCATTTTCCTGAATATACTCCTTCTACTGCCAATGCTTTTCTTGAATCAGGCCTCGCTACAGCTCTTTGCATGTGAGAACCCCAGTTCTCAAGTGAGGGTACCCCACCCATCTTTTGCCCCAGGCTATTTTATATTGCTGAATCTGGGGTGATGTAAAAAGCAGGGGCTGTGTAGGGAGATGGAGGACAATATTTGCCCTTGCTTAGTGGCTGAGGTGTTTCTTGTTTTGTTTTGTTTTCGTTTGCTTGCTGTTGCTGTTAGTTTACATACCCTAGACCCTGGCGGGGTCTCTGAGGCAGGAGCAGTCACGGGAGGAGAGATGAATCATATTTCCTGTTATTTTGAGGAAGGTGAAGAAGCTTCTTTGTTTCATGAGGCTAAGTGTACACCACAGCCTGCTTTAATTTTTTAATTATACAGTGCCACTTGCCTTATTGTGGAATATTCTGCCCAAATTCTGATAATATTTGTTTGCCTGTCTTAATTTTCCAAGGACCTCTGAATTTTCATATTTTGTTACTTTCTAAGTATTTTACTGAGAACTTGGAAGAGGGAAAGCCAGAAGTCATTTTAAAACATTGGTCTGATTTATACCTTAAAAGTCAAAGATAACCTGAAATTTTGTTATAAAATTGAGAAAGGTTAATATTGGAAACTGTTCTCTGAGGCAAAGAATATCAACTGTACAACAAAAGAAATGGCATCCAGTGATAGAATGTCTACTAGGTAACCATACTGGTTTTCACTCTGGAATAAAACCTTGGCATAGGTCAAGAAACTGAGTTTTAGCGTCTCTGTCTACGCTTTGAGGGTTGGATTATTTACGTCACCAACACTTCGCCCAGTTCATCACCACTTGCAGTGAGCTGAGGAGAAGTCTGCAGCCAGGACTGCAGAGTTCTTCATTCCAGTCACTCTGGGCTACATTAGGCAAGTTTCACACTCGCCCTATGAGGCTGGCGTTGTTACGTTTCGCCTCTCCCAAGCTCTGTAGCCACTTACACTGCAAGTTTTAGAAGACTTGTTGAGAGAAAAGGGGGTCCGAAGTCTTCAGAACATAACAGCAGATTTAATACCATTTGCTGGATCATATAGTATCTACAGAAAAGCTCTACCATTCTAAAGTATAGTAAGAAATAAACCTATTTACAGAAATGCCCTAAATAATATTAAAATATTATACTAATAAATGAAGCTATATGAATAGATAGGATAGGCTACCAGTAGCTCCTAGAGAGCTGAAGTTCTATGAACATGAATATCTCTATAGCCTTATATTTCTGCCTGGCGTTTTATGACATTTATAAATTTCTATTGCTCTTGCTTTAGGTTTTGGCGTCTGAAAATAAAGACTAGTTTTATAGACAGTGCTCAAGTTTTAATGGTGATTATGAGTAATGAAAAGCATTAATGTTTAAAAATTTAGAAGTTATGCCAGGATCAACATTAGGGTTTTCTATTAGCAGAGTTCAGGTCGATTTCATGTTCATAATTTAATTGAAACTCATTACTCTAATTTCCTTTTCTATAAGCCATTGGAAATCTGATGCTGTCTGACATAATAAACAACCCCGCATCACAGGGCCTTTCTGTTCTGTAACTTATGTGCTATTTTGGTGTTTACTGAGGTCACATAAGGTTTTTCTGCCTTAGGACTGTTTTTCTTATATTCATAAAGTTTGCCTCTGAGAATCTCAAGTTAGTCCTCTGGGAAGGGTTAAAGCAATAACTTCTACAGGTAATTCAGCAAAATGAGGCAAACTTAAACATCACTCTGGCCTTTTTTTCAGAATTAAAACTGCAAGTACGTCTCTTAGGATAGTTATTGAAAATGCTTCATTCCATTGAAGGTGATGTCTACATACAGAACCTCTAACTTCACTGACAGAAGAATTTGATGAAAATTAAAATTAATATAAAAATTTAGATGGTGGTGAAGGAAAAGAAAAAGGAGCTGCAAAAAGACACTCACAGCATCGGATTTTGCCTCATGACCTTTTGCCAACTGCCTGGAAGCTGTGATGGCGGAGGGGATGGGGGGTTAAAATAAACATGTTAAACTGAATAAAAAACACAGGGTTAAGAGTGGAAAAAGCCCTGGGATTTTGCATTCTTGAGAGTACATGAAGTGAGACCAAAGCTCCAGACTTGCATACGACTCCAGCCAAATGGTGGCCAGAGCATCCTCTCGCCATTTGACTACACTTGAGAACCTGGGCATTCTCTTAGCCGTTCAGTAACATCTGGAAATATAGTGCTGGCTTCTACTTAGTAATACTACTGGGTTGTCTATTGATGACTCACTGTGTGCTAGTGACTGGCTACTGAAGCTTTATATACACATATCTCTCATTGAATACTCATAACTTACTGAGGCAGGTATAATTATTCTCATTTTGCAGATAACACAACTGGGTTTCGCAGGATTAACTACTTTTCCCAAGTGACACAGCTCATAAGCATGAGAGTTGCAAATTGGATCTCAAGGCCTTCTCTCAACCAGCTAGGCTACACCACTTCTTAGAGTGTTGTTGATTTTCCATTGCTGCCATGATTCCCAATGATTGTGATAACAGTGCTAATCAAAATCTCCCAAACACATGATAAATTTTCAGGGACAAAACAGATGGTTGGATAAATATCAGCCTTGGCAAGGAGCCCAGCCCATTCTGTCTGAAACAGACAGGAACACAGAGATTATAGATATTTTATTGTAAAATATTTCTTAAGCCAGCACTGGGTGTTCACCTCCATGCTAGACGTCGTTGGAACATAGGAAAGATTCTGGTTACCATTGTCAAGGAGTAAACCTTTTGTGCATAAATTGGAGAAAGTGATGTATCTGCTTAAATGCTGGGCTCTAGGTTGAATTAGTGGACTTGTTTCTCCTGTCATATGAAAGATGAGAAAAAGGAAGTAGAGATTTATCTACTGTGAGTGGAAGTATACTTAACTGATCAGCCTCAGTTGGCTCAAACAAAACATCATTGAGTTAAGGAGATGAAATAAACAGAACCACCAAGCAACACAAGATCATGAATCATCAAGTGATGTGTGGAATGGCAAGGTAGTGGGAGGAAAGAGGAATGGCATAGTCGGGTATAGCTTCCCTGTAGGAACTTTATATTTGGCCATTGAGAGTTATAGGCAAAGGGGGAAAAAAAGAATTATCCCTGAAATATGGTATTACTACTACTGGAGAAAAATATTCAAAAGTTATCTGCGGCATTAGTTCATTAGAAATTGAGATATGAAGGAGCTAGTTGATACTAAATAAATATTTGTCAAATGAAGAAGTGAATGGATGAATGAATGCATCTGATTAATCTGCCAGCTGACCTCTAATAACTACTACAGTCTAAAACCCCCTGGTCAAATATTGGTTGGTGTCATTAGTCATAGCATATAAGTATTATATTATTTTCCTAGGGTTGCCACAACAAAGTACCACAGACTGGGCGACTTAAAACAATAGAAATGTATTGTCTCACTGTTCTGGAGGCTGAAAGTTTCAAATCAATGTATTGGCAGAGCTATGCTCCTTCTGAAACCTATAGAGCAGGATCCTTCCTTGCTTCTTCCAGCTTCTGCTAGCCCATTCCTTTGCTTGTGGCAGCATAACTCCAGTCTTTATATGGCTGTTGTCTCCCTGTCTCTCTTCACACAGTGTGGCTGTCTTCTCCCTCTGTGCATGTCTCTGTGTCCAAATTTCCTGTTTTATAAGGACACTTGTCATATTGGATTAGAGCCCACACTAATGACCTCATTTTAACTTGATTACCTCTGTAAAGACCTCATTTGCATATAAGGTCACATTTGGAGTTACTGGGGGTAGGATTTGAATATACTTTTTGGGGGGTACACAATTCAGTGCATAACAAGCACATCTCATTCTCCTGAAGTCCAGCAGGACTCAGTGAAGACATTACAGTTGACTAGGGAGAAGATCTTTTAGACTTTAGTTTTGAAGACTGGAAATAATGATGACATTAGTTCTTGGGAGGCAGAATAGGATTACCAGTCACTCCATCACTGGGACCATAGTGTCCACCCTGACTTCCCTCAACGCCATGCTCCTCTGAGGGCCCTCCTCACTTTCCCAGCCACCTCCTGAAGGGGCTCTTTTATATGCGTGTTCAGATAGGTGAGTGACTGATTTATTCCACTACATGGATAAAGAAATGGAAATCTAAACTTAGTCAAACACAAAAGTGAAATCAAATCACACAATACAGTTAAGAAAACTCCTGACTAAAGAACCAAAGAGAACATACCTGATTCCAAAGGCTGATTAGCATTGAAAGTTGATTACAAATAATAATCTCCTTATAGAAATGCAATCAAAGTTTTACCCAGAGGAGCAATAGTTTTAGCGTTATTTGTAATAGCACAAAATTAAAACCTGAATGACCAATAATTAGGAACTGGCTAAACAAATTGTGGTATATTCTTCACATGATGGGATCTGATGCATCTATATTAAAAGCATATTGTCAATGAACATTTAATGTCAAGAGAAATACTGTCATATTCATTAAAATGTCAAAAACAGCACATTTAATATGACCTTAATTTTGCTAACATTTATTTAATACACATTCTTATTATTTACATACCAAAAAAGAACCTAGAAGAAAATATATCATATATATACTATATATCTCATACATATTATATTATACATAAATATATACATATATATCCAAATATATATGTTTCTTTTGCATAGTGTTGTTTTCTAATTCACACAAAGGCACCGGAGAGCCTGCAGTGGCCCTGGGAGACTGTCTGTGGGTAGCTGGGCCCTCTTCACTGGGCTGGGAAATGGGACAGGGTCCAAACTCTCAGGACTAGACCAGCAGAGCCCTCCTTCCAGAGATGGGGTTTAAGACAGAGCTGTATGTAATCCTAGAAGAGACTGTTTTACTAGCCGGATAATCAGCAGAACTAGGAAAAGTTCTGCCTGCTTTATGCTTTAAGTCAGTTTGTGGGGAGTGGAGTGGGAATGGCGGGCAACAGGTGTCCCTACGACGTTCCTGGAGGCACGGGCTCCCAAGTCTAACTGTGAGCAAAGAAACTCAGGTGGCAAATTTTGGGGCCCAGCATCCAGGCCTAGTCTTACTGAGTTCCGTTCTAAGGGGTGGACAGAGACCGAGGCGGGAGACGGGGAGGACGGAGGCTGCTGATCCCCTCTGTCGCAAGCAGACTGAGCTAAGGAACTGAAACAGTTCTCCGAGAATTGCGCGTGAGGCCACGCAGGGACCCAGCTCCACGTTGCCGTGCTCTGTGGAGTCAGGGGCAAGCAGGCAGGGCTGGTCCTCGCAGAGGGCAGAGCCTCCCGTAACAGTTCTAACTTTGCAAATTAAAGTTGGAAGCAGAAATCATGACAAATACTCAAGTTTTCGTCATGAAACTGAACCAAAAGCTCCCCCTGGGAGGAAGATTGACACTGTCTCCAAGATAACGTTACTCAGCATCATGAGGTATTTTACTATCATCTGCCAGAAGACTTCTACAGCGAATTTACAGATCAGCTTTGTCTATGATACCCTCCTAGAGTTTTCCAGCATGCAACGTGCTCAGCCTTGTGAGGCAACCCTGATTGATAGCAGGCTTGCCCTTCAGCTGCATTCCCTAGTCCTCCCCCTGCCTACCTGATAGAAACCCAGTGCTGACCACTCCCAGAGCTGAGCCTCAGGCTGTCCTGACGGTGGCCTTGCCCGAGAGAGGTGGGTCTCCTTCACCTGTCAAGACTCGCACTTTCTCAGCCCACTCCCTTGCCACTGCCCACATCCAAGTTAGGAGAGTGAGTTTGTTCTCTATGAAATCCATTCATTCAACACACATTTAAAGAGCGTTTTCTGTTTCCAGCCCTGTGGATGCTGGGGATACGGACATGAGTAGGACCTACTCCCTCCCTCCAAGCACCCGGTGGGGTTGTGGGCCCCAGTAATTACACTACAGGGTCTCTACACAAATGTCAGCTTATTCAGAAGATCTTCCCTGACACACTCACTATCTGAAACATCTAAAACCCTCCCTATCGCTGTTAACCAGCTGAATTTCCCTTTATTGCATTTACCACCATCTGATATGCTGTATATCTACATGTTATCTGTCTCTGTGAGACTGTAACTCCATAATGATGGGAAACATGTTTTCCTCATTGCTGTATCCCGTGCATGTGGAATAGACCCCAACATGTAGGAGGCTCTCCAGGAACATATGTTGAGTGAATGAGTGGATTTGGTGAACGACATGATAGAAAGACAACAGTGTGCTCTGGGCACACGTGGTCGAAGAGGCTCAGGCACAATTGAGAAAGGAGAGACTTTCTGGAAAATACCACACTGTCTTGAGTCCTGCTTCTTCTAGTGTGTTTGTCTATCTGCCCCCCCACTATAAGACTCTGGGGGACAGAGACCTTGTCTTCTTAATATTTGAAACTCCAGCCTCTAGCCCAGTGCTTATTACTTAAGTGAGATTCTGATGGATATTACGTACCTGCTTGGCCTTATTCTAGTTGGATATAAACTTGAAAAAATAAGCTATCTAATCTATTTCATGAAGCCAATAATTTTGCTTCGTAATTTCTTCCTTATCTCATTGAAACATTTTATAAATAAAAAGTTTCTTCTCACTGAGAGTTTAGAATGGAAAAAATATCCATATATATGGCATCATGGTTCAAAATAAAAATAAAAACCAAAACATTATAAGGAACATATGGTTTCTGGAAAACTTTGATTTAGACTGACTCCTTCCTATCACTTCCATTTCTGTCCTTGCCCCTTTCTTGTCCAAAAATGAAATTACTGCTTCAAAAGACTAACAGTGGACCCAAACCTTGGCCTGGTAACTAGGCAACAATGTTTCAAGTGAAATCAGATGTCTGTCCTCCCCAGGAAACTGATGATCCTCTAATTAGCCCCTCGTGCAGATGTTGGCAAGCTGTTAATAAAAGACTTAATAGGAATAGTGACAGCAGTTAGTAAATGCTGATATAAGCAAGTTCTAAGCTGGCCACTCCAAACATATTCTTCCAAAGACAAATACAAGTCAAGTTAATCAGACAGTCTTCTATCAGAGCCAAATATGTGTGGATCTGAATAGTTCTTGATAGTTATCCACATAATTACTATCCCCAATCTGTATCATTTTGAGGGCTCTTCCTTTTTTATGGCTGTCTCATTCCCTGGAGGAAAATATAAAATTATTCCAGATATCTTTGAATGCATAGGTATTCCATTTGTTATTTATCTTCTTTTCTGTTTTAACGAACAACCCTAATGCTAACCATGCTATTACGGAGAAGTGCGGTCTTATATTCCTAAACTTGAAGAATCATCAGCAAAGCTGGATGCAAAAAAAATGTGTTTTCAATTTAATAAATTACATATGCCAAATGGTTTACATTTTATTAAATGGAAATTAAGACCCATTATGTTTATGTAAATTTAAATGATTATATTTATATAATACTCGGATATTTTATTTATCCATTGTTTGAATGACTGCAATAGAACCAGGCATGGAAATAACTGAATTACAGCCTTGCCTCAAATTTAGAAATAACTTTATGGTTTCTTTTTCTAGAGATTCTTCACTGCTTTCCATAAGTGATGTGAAAAGCAATATAACAGACATGCAGATGAACATTTAAAAATCAAACCATGTGAATACTCACACGTAGTTGGAGAATTCACTCAACAGCTAACTTTTTCTGCAGCACCTATGGTGTTCCAGGAGCTGTTCCAGGCACAGGAGATGCAGCAAGGACAAAATTGACCAAGTCTATGTTTTCACAAAGTGGTTCTCATTCTAGTGGTTAAATGCTGTGTTTTATAACAGCTATTTGTTCTCAATTATACATTTTTTAAACACTGGGATGTTACTAACTCTATTAGGCAAATTGGATCATAAAATTGTGATTTTGAAAACAGGATATTTCAAGGTAAATTTTTTGCACTTCTAACGTCTCATTCTTTTTTTTCTTTGCCTCTGGCCTGGATTGAGAACTTGATAGCTCACAAATATTATGCGTAACCAAGAGACAATCATTTTTATTATGCCTGTAGTTAAAGAAAATTTTAATTTTTGATTCAACACAATCTAGAGTCTTGGCAAATATGTAATTTAAGCTATGCGCCAAAAAGAACCTGGTCCAGACTGCCAAGACTCCCATCTCCACCAGTCCACGTCCACATAACCTGGGTATGCTCACGAAGCAGAGAGCTCCAGGAGATGCTCCTGTTTCCAGATTGTACACCCTTATTCTGACGTGAGCCAACCAAGCCTCTGGCCAAGGTCTGAGAGTTCAAGAAGTGAAATCAGTTGTAATTGTCTCAAGGCTTGTTCAGTATAGCTCCCTCAATTGTCTTCTTTGTGTGCTGGACAATAACATATCTTCCCAACTTCTTACTCGTTTGTCGCTCTCATTCCCACTCACACTGCCAAAGTTCCACTTGAAAGCTCTCAGTACCTCTCACCCATGTTACTGCGATCACTTGCTCTTTTAGGTGTTGTGAGTAAAGGTGAGAGATTCCATCAGGTTTCTCATTGAGGAGACTGGGCTGGATGGTGACACCACAAAGCAAAGCGGGAAGTCTAGGTGAAGGTGCAGCTTAAGAGGCAAGGTGAAGAGTTCCGTCTGGGCATGTGGAGGTGGCTGTGTCTGGGGAGCATCCAGCTGGAAGTATTGGCTAAGCAGATGGGTATGCCTTGCGAGAGCTCGCGCGGTTATAAGTCGTCAGCACAAAGGCCACAGCGAAGTCCACTAGGGAGAGACGGTAGGAGAGGGGGCCAGGGAGAGAACCATGGAGAATGTGGGCCATTCTTTAAGGAACAGCAGCCATTACAGAAGCAGAGGAGGAGTGATCAGAGGGGAAGGAGACGAGAACAATTGGCTTCTTAGAAACCAAGGGTGAAAAGAGTATTAAGGAAAAGCAGCTTGTCCAAAAATGTTGCAAAGAGAAGGAGTAAGATGAAGGCTAAAAGGTGGTGTGGGCTTGGAGTTAGGAAGTCCCTAGTGATGTTTTCCAGAAAGGCTCAACGGAGAAGGAGAGGGGAAAGCTTAGCTGCAGAGAGTTGCTGCAGAGGGTGAGGTGGGGAACGAAAGGCTGACTAGACAGTGCTCTCTTGGAGCTCAGCTGTGAAAGGAAGGAGGGAAACAGGCAGGCCCAGCATTGACGAAGGGGTTTTTTATGGTATGAGAAATCTATATGTTCAGACTGTGAAGAAAGAGCCAAGAGAGAGGAGGCGCTGTAAATAAAGAAGAGAAGTAATGATTGATGGAGCAAAAACACATAGCAGGTTTAAGAGGCGGGATTTAGAGCGCTAGAGAAGACACTCCTCTTGAAAACGAGAGAGGGGAGAAGATAGCTGCAGATGCAGATAACTCACAGAGGGAGGGTCAGAAATTGAGAGCATTTCTAATTAATCTCTTATTCTCTGGATGATTCTCTTCATAGTTTCATTCAAGTGACACCCAGCTCCTGCAAAATGACCGTGCTTCAAGCCATCTGCTACCTTTCTTTGGCGAAGAAACCAGTTTCTCTTTTATAGTTACTGCCCATTTTGAGTGCATTATACAAACTCAATTTTAAACAATCTCTAAAGTGATATTTCTCTTTAAGCTTAAAAATAAAAGGTATAATGACTAAAATAAATTAGTAGATTTTTGCTTCAGTAAGTAGGAATATCATTAGCTGCCTTGGTGGTGATAATTTTTATTTATTCATTTACTTATTTAGTTAGTTAGTTAGTCTGTTAGTGATAGGAAGTAGTAGAATTCTTTTAAAAGCTTTTTTGAAACAAGTAGATTAGCATCAATTACACTGGAACTAAAGCTCTTTTATTTGGCAGGCATTGATAAACATTTAGATAGTCGACTTTGGCTTTCTATAGGTGTACTCAAAATTGGCAGATAGCTAATTCTGGAAGGGCATTTTTTAAGTCTAAGTTACAAGAGTCTTATAGATTTTTTTTTTTTTTTTTTTTGATGAGGAAGATCAGCCCTGAGCTAACATCTATTGCCAATCTTCCTCTTTTTGCTTGAGGAGGATGGTCCCTGAGCTAACGTCTGTGCCAGTCTTCCTCTACTTTATATATGGAATGCCACCACAGCATGGCTTGATGACTGGTGTGTAGGTCCACGCCTGGAATCCAAACCTGTGAACCCCAGGCTGCCAAAGTGGAGCGTGTGAACTTAACCACTACACCACTGGGCAGGTCCCTATTGATGTATTTTAAAGAAAGGAATATAAAGCAATTTAACTTCTCTTTAAATGTTTAGACTAATCTCATGCTCTCATGTTACAGGATATAGACTGCACTTTGGTGGGTTTTGATCTAGTGATTTGGTGGGTAAACCAATCACTAGAAGAACAGCTTGACATTCCAAAATTTTTCTTGAAAAAAAAAAATCCTGTTTGTCTCGTCTACAGGTGCCCTAACTGTTCCTGCCCTGCTGAGGGCTGGCTGCTGTCTGGGCAAAATGCAAGTCCACCCCACAAACTTCCATGGCCAAATGCAACTCTTCTTTCCTTATGACTAGTGTGGCCAAATGGTTCATTCTGCCTGCAACCAGTCATGCGGTGTAGAAGTTTTCCACTGTTCTCATTAGAAGACTTAATTGTGAAATGATTAAAATTCAGAATCCATCCAAAGATTCAGAAATCATGTTATTATTAGAAATTTCTAGGTTCTGGCCCTGCATTTGAACTAAATTATGAGAAAATAAAATATTTGTTCTATGCTAACACACCCCTCCAATATTCTCTTTGCTATGGTTTAATTCAATATTGTATTTTCTTCCTATATAGAGAGTAGGCACAAAGGTCCAACCAAAGGTTTCTCTATTTTTTTTGGTAAAACTAAGTTTAAGGAGCCTTTAAAAGGATCCTTTAAAATAGGAGCCTTTAAAATAAACCTGTTCAAAATTTTTAAAATATCTTGTTCCAGGAAAATAATCGGCAGATATATATGTATGTTTTCTAAAGCCAAAAATAAAATCCATTTACCTAATGTGTTTGCAGTTTTTTGCCTTATTTGCCAAAAATCATAGAACTAATTTTAGTGTCCAAGTATAAACCTGTGCTTTATTATATAAACCTTTTAGAAATTTGTGAGTTTCAAATCTTAAAGCACTTAAATATCTTTTTGGTCTTTTAAAAATAGGTGACCAGCCCTCTCAGGTCAGGGTATGATTGTCCAGTCACTTGGAGAGTCAATTCATAACTAAACCCATCCATCTATGACAAGAACCCCAGCTCACACGGGGCAAGCTGCCACAATAATCCGTTCTAGGCCTTCTCTGCCCAGCCTCAGCACCCATTCCATTAAATAGCACTCTGAACAGCTGAGGCCGGGCGTGAAATTATATCCAACCCTTGCCTGTCTCTCAAAACATTGGAAGAACACCAGAAATAGATAAAATAAAAAGGCTGCCTCTTATGGTTTTGCTTCAGTGGTTAGTAAAACCCCTGGGTCGTTATAGCTCTTCACAGCTTGACATATCTGTCCTCTAGAGCCCCGTATATTTGACTGTAAAAGTAGCATTTCAAGTTCACATAAATCTGTCAACTTTTTTCAGTCACTGGTTGAGCTTACATTTAGCAGAATGACCTATTCAGGTTACAGCAGTGTGCTTATCAAAGTGGGCAAATGAAAGACAGGAGGAGAGCAAGCTGAAAATCTAGCTCTGTTCTGATGGCTCTCACTTCTGCATCCCTACCCAAAGCCCACGTGATGCTGCCCCGTGATGCTGCACTCGAGTGAGAAGCAACCCGGCTCAAGGCCACAGCCACCCTCTGCTGCCATAAAAAATGCACAGTGGAGAAAGCCGGTTCGGAGCGGAATGGTGAAGTGGTTGGGTTTTCTGGTGTATAGCGGGCTTTTTGCCTGAAGCATGAGAACAGACTGTGATTCTCACAGCTCTCAGGGTGATCCCATCCCTCGAGGGGAGGCGACAGTTCATGTCAGCAGAGTAAAACAGACTCCTTGTCCTTTCAGATTTGAGATTGCTACTTTCTAGAGCCTTCTATCTCTTCATATAAATAAACCAAGCCTGGAGAGTCTCAAAGGCACCTTTGTTAAACAAGACCGAATTTGAACCTCTCCTGAGAGCTTTCGGGAAACATGATTTCCATTCCAGGGAAGAAGCAGAGGTTCACAGACCAGTGTAATGGTGACAAAGCCCAGGAAAGAGGCACAAGAGCTGTGAGTTGAGACTTGTTCAAGTGGTTACATCAGGCACATGGGTTGCCGATTTCTTAGTGAAATAGATACGATATTTATCATATGTAAAAATCACAAAGTCCTGTGTGTTTGTTTCATGATAGCCTTCTTCATTTATGAAGTAAAATAGAGATTTTCTACCCAAGTTCCAAAAATGCTGATGCTAAGAAAATAAAATTACATGTGATTTGCCTACCTTTAAGTATGCAATCAGAAAAATAAATAAATAAACAAAACCCCAAATGACAAGTTTCTTGTGAAATCATATGAGTCGTCTTCTCTTGATTCACATAACTAGCATTGGCCTGACTCAGCAATTAGAGCTCATTGTCCATTAAATCGAGCTGATAGCCATTGTGATGGGAGGTTCTCTTGGAATGGGTCCTTGGGTGCCTGATGCCAACAATCAGAACAGAGATTATAAGTCCGCAAATGGGGTGTGCATGTGTGTGCATGTATGTGTATGCATAGTGCGTGTGTGTTTGTGTGGTATGTGCATGTGTATGCATGGTGTATGTGTGTGGTGTGTGCATGTGTATGCATGCTGTGGGGTGTGTGTGTGTGTAATGTGGGTCTAGCAGACACCACTGCTGCTATCTGTGATGCACATCTGTCAGCAAAGGAGAGGTAGGGGCAGGCCCAAAATCAACAGCAGAAAAAGGAGACTCCCTGGACAGTAGCAATAGAAAAGGTAAATACAATTTTGGATATAGGACATCAGTATACAGAGAAATGAACACCTCCTAAAAATATACTCATGTGTACCTCTCTGTTATTGGCTGCATTGTGTCATATGTTGAAGCCCTAACCCCCAGTACCTTAGAGTGTGACTGTGTTTGGAGATAGGGCTTTTAGAGAGGTAATTAAGGTAAAATGAGCTCATTAGGGTGGGCCCTAATCCAACATGACTGGTGTCCTTATAAAAAGAGGAGATTAGGACACAGTCACACACAGAGGGACGACCACGTGAAGACAAAACAAGAAAGCAGATACGTACAATCCAACGAGAGAGGTCCCAGAGGAAACCAACCCTGCCAACATCTAGATTTCAGAATGCTAGTCTCCAGAACTGAGGGAATAAATTCCTGTTATTTAAGGCACCCTATCTATGGTTCTTTTTATAGCAGCCCCAGCAAATGGATACACTCTCCTTGACTGACTTCTGCCCAGATGCCCAGTGGCTTTGTCCTCTGAATACAGTCAAGGCCCTAAATACCAATCACAGGCAGTAGCCTGGGTGAGTTCTAGAGCAAGGAGGTGGTACCAGGAGCAGATGGAGGAGATGTCCCTTCCTTCTGTGTCTTCCATAACCCATAGTTATTCTGAGTTCATAGAAAACAGAGATCAAGTCATTGTTATAGAAATACCCTCTCTTCATTAAGCTTTTCTAAAGTGTTCTCCTACCACAAGTCAGTAAGACTCCTTCTAGCAGTTCACGATTTTAAGAGGGAGGAGACATTAATAACACATCCCTCTCGAGAAACAAGAATGTGTTGTTCCTGCCATTGGAAAGCAGTCCTGACTTCTATGTAACATATTGGGCAACACAATTATTTATGTTTTAGTAACATAAATGAGCCCTCTTGAAAGAATTATGAAGCATTTACAAATATAAGCAAGTCGAATGAAAATAGCATGGTTATTCTTTTTCCTCCTAAAGTCTGTCCTTCTATGTGATTTCATTGCTGTGCTTCATTTTTTTCTCTTAGGGGAGATGTGAGTCACACATGCAGAGTACTAGGTAAACAACAGTAGTCTCCTTAATAACAAAATAGACTTACATAAATTCTCTGAGATGAGATTGAGAGATTTAATAGCATTATTGAAGACATTATGGGCATAACAAATGAAAAGCCAATCAACCAGACCCACAAAGGATGTAAATTTGCCTTTTGTTCCCAGTGGTAAACAATGACAAAAGCTCAGATTCAAACATCCATTCTCTCTAAGAATTTTCTGTGGAAGGCAATATTGATTGGCCAGCTCAACTGATATTCAAGACCCATTCTCCTTTACCTGTCTTCACTAGAGTCTGTAAATATTAAATACCTACTTTCTAGCCTCCCTTGCAACTCAGGGGAGCCATGTTCTGCACAATGAGAAGAAAGCAAATGTCTTTGGTGTGGGGGATGGAGTGGCTTCTACAAAAGTGTTGGGATTCTTGATAAAAGAAACTGATGGGATAGCACCAACCGTTTTTCTTTCTTCCTCTCTTCAATATGCATGTGATGCTTGGAACCGTGCAGCCTTCTTGTGCATAAACATGATGTGCATAAATATGAATGACTAACATATTATTATGCAATGTGCATAAATATGAATGACTAACACTTTAAGGATAGTGTAATAGAACAACAGAGGAAAAAAGAATATGAGTCTCGCTAGCATTATTGAGAAACTAAATCTAACACTAGTAACCATTTGCATCTAGACTTCCTTTTATATGAGAAAAATAAATAAACTCTTACCAGTTTAAAGCACTGTTAGTTGGATATTCTGCTACTTTCAACTGAAATCATTCCTGATTAATTATTGCCTCCATTTACTCACTCTCTGTATTGCCTATAAAAGGATTGTGCATCTTTACCTGTTGTCAAGTAACTGGCAATGCCTCCCCAATGTGGAAGGTGAAAATATCCTTTTCCCACTGCGGTTGGGCTTGCCCATATCATGCGCTTTGGTCAAGAGACATTAAGAGTTTCTCCTAACCAACATGTTCTTTTCCCTTTGTCTGGAGAATGGTATGTCTGCTGTGAGAATGCCATTAGAACAGCTTTTCCTTCAATGTGTATCAGGAAACAAGAAGACACATGGGAAAAAGGCACAGTAGTCAACTCATGGTAGCTCATTCATAACATGAGTGAGATTTGGGGGTTACTTGTTACAAATTGTACAAATACAAAATCAATACCAGAAATGGGTGTGACCATGTGATATGCTTTGGCCAATGGAATATGACCTAAAGTGATGGAAATAAGTAAGCAGGCAAATTTTAGAGAATTTCTACCACCTTCTTGCTATTTCCCCTTTGCCGTGAGAATGGTTTATCTGGATCCCAGAATGAAAAGAAATTAGAGTGAAGCCATGACAGCTCACCTGCAGCTGCTGACAGGTGGTATGAATGAGAAATAAATGTTACTGCAATCAATGGGATTATTTTGGTTTAGATTATCACAGCAAAGCTAAATGATATATATGTTCCTTGATTTTCTTTCTCTTTTTCATTAGCCTTTCTTAAATCCCAACTCTTATGTCCTAGTCCCAGGGTAGCAAGCAGGGTCAGAGGGGCACATAGCCCTGGGCTGACCTCTCAGGTACCACTTAGCAGCTACATGCTGATTAGACTGTAAAATGTATATAACAGTAAGACAACATAACATTTCTCAAAGTATGTTCTGTGTAACCTAATTTCTACAGAATATTAACAAGTGTTATATAAAAAAAAAGATGATGCATGATCAACTAGGTTTAGGAGATATTGGACTAAACAAAACCAAGAAAATTTATGACCTTAAGGTTTCTCAGAGCTTTTAATGTATTAACGTATATTGCAAATCTTGAAGACAAGAATTTGGTTTGTAGGTCTCCTAGAGTTTCTTTCTTCTCAAGACCATTTTTACTTTCAGAACATCTCTTAAGACCAAGGTTTCAGGCAAGATAATTTGGGACACAATGAAATAACAGATGTGAAAGAACAGCTTGTACGCCATCGGCCTTGAAGTGACTATGCAGCCATGCTCATGAGCTGCTGCTGTCAGGAGGAGACCGACGCCTTTATCCAGGAAGAGCCACGGGCCTGCCTGTGGGGGCACTGGTTTTCAGCTCAAGCTCCAAGCAGCAAGCGGCTCTTCCCACCAAAATGGCTTTAAAATGTCCCTGTAGCTCACAGAGAAAGCTGATTGTGAAAAGAGAATTCAGTGTACCAAACAACAGGAAATTCAGATAAGAGCAGGGGACAGTAAGCACTAGAACTTGGAAGAGATTTTCATAAACTAGTAGGAGAGCCAGCATTTTGCAAAGCTTGTTGGAGGGAAACATGCCTTCCATAGAAATTTAACTGTAAAAACTCAGTACTTAAAACTCTACTTCAAGCAAGGATATAATTGAAGACCAAGAGTTCTCTGCAATTAATAGAAGACCGAAAAGGCCATCCCACTTGATAAAGCATGTGATAATAAATATGAGACATGGAAGAGGAACCTGGAAACTGGAAGATGAAGAAGAGGGGCGTAGAAGGAGCAGGGAGAAAGAGGAGATGACCCAAAGCAAATCGTAACACCAACTGAAGAAGTCTAGAGATCCTTAGAAAAGCAGAACCGGCAACTGATATAAGGCCACATTGAATACTCTTTGTAGTGAATCCACCAACGTGGATTTAATCCCAGAGAGGAGAGGAGGGAAGTGTCCAGTTTTCACTCTTAGATCTCCAGAGAGCCTAGTGGAATCTCTCTGCATAGATCTCAGTCTAGGTCAAACTGGGTGGACTTTTAACCTGCAGAGGCCTGTGGCAAGGTGCTGATGACAAATCAGAATGAATGTCTGGGAAAGCCAAGGTCATGGTGGAACTTGAGGCCCAAAGGCCAACGTAAGGATGGACATGAGAGAGAATATACTCAGGTCACTAGAAACACATAGTGGAATCAGGATGAGCTGAGGTATGCCAAGAGGCCCAAGGGATAGTTCAGTATGACGACTGTCTAAGGGAAGGGCACACTGGGGCTGCCAATTTCATCATGTTTGGAGTGTGCTGTGGGGCAGGCAGGACAGTTTATGGAGCTATGATGTTTGGACAGTGTATTTTGAGGGAAGACTTTTCTCCTTTACCTGTAGTTTTACATCAAAAGCCTGAATTACATTCATTCATTGGCTAGTCTTCCTTGTGGTCATGTCTGGAGGGGAGGAAAAAAGTCTTTTTCATCTACCCATCTTGGATCCTCCATCTGGGGCCCTGTAAATTAGATTAACAAAACGCAGATAACAAGAGAACAACAAACAGAAGTTTATTAACACATGCATCATACATACACACAGGAGCACTCAGTGATAAATAACTCAAAGGAGTGGTTAGAACTTGGGCTTATACAGAATATTAACCAAAAAACAACAAATTTTCAGAAAAGTGACAAGACAAAAGAAAAGGACTTTGAACTTCTCGGGGTGGCAAATAGTGGGAAGACGAATATATGGGGAAGCTAATGGTAGATAAGGGCTAGTCCAAGCAAGGAATGTTATGTAGATTCCTCTGGTACCTTCTCTGTGCTGACAAGGGGCTAGAGTTGTCGCCAGTGATCAATTTCTATCCTTCATGGTCAAGAGTGGAGGGAGGACACCTTTGCAAATTTATGTTCTGCTTTTAGGCAAATGGAAGAGGGCAGAGAGCTTTTCTTGTATCCACTTCTTCTCAATTGCTTTTAGCTCAAAATAATCCTTATGTCAAAGTGGGATATTTTGGGGTGGTATATTCTGCTATCCTTCATGTCTTAAAGAGGATGAAAAGATCTAGCAGAGGGTGAGCAGCCTCCTGGCTGTGGAAGGCAAAACAGTTCCTCCTCCGTCCGGCGGGTCATCGCACACCCTGAACCCTCTGAGGGTGCTCGTACTGACTTGTACTTTAATAGGGAAAGAACTTGAAATGATCTCCCCGCCTGCCCTAACCATGAGTGAAAGCCCCAAATCCAGTCATGGCAAGACTTTCTTTTCCTCCCAGTTCCCTATTTTCTGCCCACACCCTCCCCATCTCCTTTCCTAGTGGATGGACACTTTGTTAAGCCAGAGCAGAGCTTCAACGTCCTTGTTAGCATAAAAATACATGGAGATTGTGCTGTAAGAGAAGCCAGAGATACAGAAGCCAGAGAAACATTGCTCTGTTTTCAGCTACTCTACTCTGAAGACGCTAAAGGAACAAAGTCTCTCCAGAGATCACAATTGACATGGCTGCCACTTGCCACCAAGGGAGGATGACAGGGACAGAAACTACCTGGAGGTGATAGTGAGGAAAGAGAAGGAGACTTGGGAGCTGGGACTTGAGGACATCCATCCAAAATGACTCCATGGAGTAAAAAGACTGATCGAGCATCAGACGGCTCTCTATTATCTCTATCTCAATGCACCAACAATTCTAAACAATGTCAGTGATAAAATGCTTTTCTACAAAATATCTATTTTTAGTCTAAATTCTAAATCATTGTTACCCTTCCTATTGATCGAATTTCCTTCACGAGTGAGGGTTCCTCACTTGAACTATGGGAAAAACTGCACAAAGTAGGTTCAATTCTGAAGTACTTAGTCTGGAAAGATCAATAGACCCTGGCATGAACAGTGTCTCTCAGAACATCCAGATACGAGGAGGAGGCTGCCAGGACAGCCGCCCAACTGTTTGGAAAATGGCATGAATCTGGGCAGAATGTTCCTGGTGGAGGCTGTGTGGCAGTTGTTAAATGTCAGGCTGAGAAATGGCTCAGGCTGCCAGCGTCAACTTTCCTCATCCTTTCAGTTGGCTTTGGGGAGTGAAAAATCAGTGTGTTTCCTTAAATCCAGAGCTGCCATAGGCCCCTTTCCAAGCTAGTCGCTATCCTTTCTGTCCCACAGAAATTCTCACTGCCAAGGGTCTTAATCTCCCCTTCCTTCCAAAATAAAATGTGATTTCTGCATTTGGCTTTTCTCAGAACTCCTCTAAGGTGGGGTAGATAAAATCCATGCATTATTTAGGAAAAAGACTGAATAGTTTCTGATAGAAAAGATTCTCTGGAACCCCATCTACTTTTTAATTTTACACTTAAGTGTAACAGACAATGGAAAAGTGCACACATTCTAAGTGATGAATTTTCACAAAGTGAACTCACACTTGCAACCAACACAAGATCAAGAAAGAGAACATTACTAGCATCCTAGTAGATCCCTCAAGCCGCCTTCTAGTCACTTCTCCCCAGCAAGGGTAACTACTATCCTCACTCCCATCATCATAGATAAATTTTTCTTGCATTGAACTTTGTGACATCTTGCCATGGGCACTCTTATGTGTCTGGTTCTTGAAACATAACATTATGTATGTGAGAATCATTTTGTTGTGTGTGTTTATTTATTCTCCTTGCTGTGTAGTATTCTATTATAAGAATATGAGACAATTAATGGGCATTTAGGATATTTCAGTTTGGGTTATTACAAATGGTGCTGCTGTGGACACTCATACATGTTTTTTGGTTCACAAATATACATATTTATCTGAAAAGTAGCTATTTAACTAGGAGTGAAATTGCTAAGCCATAGGATATGATATGTTCCTCTTTTATAGATCCCACCAAACAGTTTTCCAAAGTGGTTGTGTCAATTTACACTCCCATCAGCGGTGTAGCCATGTGTTTGGTGCCTCACAGCACTGAATTATACTTAGCATTTCCCTGATGACTAATACATTTGAGAGTCTTTTTGTGCGCTTATTGGAATTTTGGAAATCCTCTTTTGTTATATGCCTGTTCAAGTCTTTGCCCATTTTTCTATTGGGTTTCTGCCTTTTTCTTATGGGACTTTTTTTTTTTTTTTTTTTTGCTTGAGGAAGATTGTCCCTGAGCTAACATCTGTGCCAATCTTCCTCTATTTTGTATGTGGGATGCTGCCACAGCATGGCTTGATGAGTGGTGTGTAGGTCCACGCCTGGGATCCGAACCCACAAACCCCAGGCCGCCAAAGCGAAGTGCGTGAACTTAACCTCTACACCACCAGGCGGGCCCCATTTCTTATGATTTTTGTAGTAAGAAACAAAAGTTATGAATGAATCCTTCATCAGATATATGTATTGCAAATATCTTCTCACATTCCATGGCTTGTCTTTTCATACTCTTATTTATATTTTAATAAACAGAAGTTCTTAATTTCAATGTAAACCAACTTAGTAATTTTTCTTTAGAGCTGGCCTTTTCTGTGTCCTGTTTATTAAATCTTTGCCTTCTCTAAGAATCCAATCTATTATTGATACTCTATCCAAAATTAGGCACTAGGGCTAAATGCCACATTTCGAAGCTGTTGTTCCCTATGCTGACCCCTCTGAACTGGATCTATCCTTTCTTCTTCTTCCTCACACCATGGACAATGGTATTCAATTCTATGAGTTTAGCTACCCTGCTTTGTAACACACATAAAAATCTCCCAGCAGAATACTGCAAGTTCTCTCTCGAGCCTTGTACACATGTAATATCTCAGACTTGTTGTCTTATTGCCACTAGATGAAGAGAGACCTACCACTCTGGACCTCCTGCTCTGACGCAAGTGCCTATTACTACTTTTTTCCAGGAAAGAAGCAATTGTTCCTACACTGACAGAAACTGCCAGCAGGAAAGTCCTTAATCTGCTTTTTTAAAAATGCTCTTCCTCAGTAATGAGTTCTGAGATTTTGTTACACAATCCACCCTACTAAGAGCCAATCAAATTTTTGTTGGACTGTGGCACAGAGAAGAGGAAATGGGATTTAGAATCAGAAAAATTTGTACCAGCCCGCAGTTCCATCATTTCCTTTTATTGGTCGTAAGGGGAATGATAGGACTTAAACTCTCCGAACTTCAGTTTCCATCTCTATAAAAGAGGGGTGGTAATGATTATTTCACAGAGTCTCGAGGAGCCTTAAATGAGATAATTTGTCTGAAGATATTTGCATAATCTAAAACACACATACACACAACAAAAATTGCTCATGTTACTACTGCAATGATTAGAAATTTTAAACAGTTGAATTAATTAGACTTATAATAGCAACTAACATTTATTGAACTATGTGTGAGGCACTGTTTTAAACATTTTACATGTCTTAACTCATTTAATTCCCTCAACTACCCACAAAGTGGGTTCCATCAATAAACTCATTTCCAGATAAGGCAACAGAGGCACAGAAAGATTATGTAACTCCTTGGAGCTCACACAGCTAGTGAGAGTAACAGAATATTAACCCAAGCAAATGGCTGCAGAGTTTACATACTTAAGGGAATTATTAAGAAAGAAATTAACATATGTTGAATGGTTACATGAAGGCACTGTTAGGTACTTTACAACCACATGAAACACATATTATCATCCCTATTTTACAGATAAGAAACAAAGACTTATAGAGATTAAATAATTTGCTCAGATCACAGATTTAGGGATAGCATCAAGATTCACACTCGTATATAAGCAGCTTTTCTCTCTGAGCCACATTGCTCAGGAGATTTAAGGACTCCCAGCCAGGAGTGTTGCAGGACTGGTCTGTACCTTAGGGTTCAGGAAAAGAGAAATTAACAAGCTGCTGCTACCACCACAATCAAATATTATGTGACGTTAATAGCTCCTATTATATCTCTAACAACTAGAAATTCTTTTCTTAAAGATAGACTTGACAATGGTTGTAAAGGGCAAGAAAATGCATGAGATCTTCCTCATGAAACAATAAAATATATTAAACTGTGAGAGGATTATGACAATAAAGAAAGCTTTCTATACTAATAAATGATAATTCACTCATGATTTCAACCACATCAATGAAAACCAACAGTTGCCTCTGATTGTTCAGTCCATTTCTGTCTGGGCTGCCTCAGAGGGAGCCTAAATTAGATACTAGACAAATTAACATTCCTGATGAATGGTCCCTCTGCAGTAGTGACCATCTGAGCAGATATTTAATAATAAGAGAAAGTTCTGGAAACTTAATAAGTGGCAACAAATGCATTAAAAACACAATGAAGAAAAGTCACTAATTTATAAAGATTTTCCCCAGGATTATAGAACCCATCAGAAAAATTAGCAACAATGGCCATGAATTGGCCTTTGATTTTATAGGATAAAAAATGAAGAAAGCAAATTAATTTTCTAGATTTTATGCACATCCACATACATGAGAAATCAAAAGTGTATGCCTAAAAACAGCCAAAAATGTATTTGTGTGTTTACAGATAAGACGGTTCTGGTATTTTCCTCACTTTAGCCGGGAAAGAATGCTTACATGTGAAATTTTTTATGATTTTTGTTAAATATTTAATATGTTTACAACATGGAACTACATAGTGTTAAGCTAACAGTCCTTTTATAGCCTTGTAAAATAAAACATATACTAGTAATCAACAAAAGAAGATTTTTATTGGGCCAGCCCAGCGGTGTACTGGTTAAGTTCACACACTCTGCTTTGGTGACTCGGGGTTCTCGGGTTCAGATCCCAGGCGTGGACGTCTGCACCGCTTAAGCCATGCTGTGGCGGCGTTCCACATATAGAGTAGAGGAAGATGGGCACGGATGTTAGCCCAGGGCCAATCTTCCTCAGCAAAAAGAGGAGGATTGGCATCGGATGTTAGCTCAGGGCTGATCTTCCTTACAAAAAAAAAATATATATATATATATATATATAATGAGCCAGATCATGCCACTTGTAGGTTAAAGGTCAAGCTAAAAATAAAACTCAGCCACTTTATAGGGATCTAATAGAATTCGTATCTTCATTCCATAGGGATAGCAAAAGAAAAAAAATCTGCTCTTGGTTATCCAGATATATTTTTTCTTTCTACAGCAGAAGAAGGGAGATAGTTTGTGGGAAAGATTACTAGTTCTACAATACATAGATCTGAAACAAAATAAACCAGTGGCTCAGCTTTGGTGGGTGTTCTAGACCCAGGAGTTAAGCCATATTGCCTCAAGTCTTTGATGTTTGTGGCCGTTCTCTGCTCTGCAGCCACATCCCTCCTCTTCAATTCAGGGATCTCACAGAAGGAGATGCCTGCAATAAACCAGCTCTCCTGCTTTCTTGACCCTGTCTCAGGGCTGCCATGAGGCAATTCTGTGATGCGTCACGTAAGCTGGCAGCTGCACAGGAGAGAGGATGGAAGGCGGAACGGCTCAGATCAGCCACTGAAACTTAAATAGGTAATTCTTAAACAAAAAGGGAACAGTTAAATTAAAAGAAATTACATTCTGCAAGTTATCTTATATAGGATGCAAATAGACAAAAGAAAGATTTGGATTGAACAGAACTTTTTGGAAATTCTGGAGGGGGGGAAAGAAAGGTGCAAAGGTCCAAATATAATTGAGTGACATCTGTGGGAGAACGAGTTGAGGAGAGGGCAAGCAAGCTCTGGGTTAGAGAAGTGTCCTGCTGGATAGATCTAGGGAAACTGAGGAAATCTGCACTAGTATTTCAATATTCTAGGATAAGGTAACGGGAAAATAAGAAGGGAATAAATAAAAAGTAAGTACATTAGGCTGCATCTATGGTTAAAGGATTGGTCCATTTTCTCTTTATTGATTTTGAAAGTCAGACCATTTCCCCTTAATGGATTTTGTTTTTTCTGCTGACATGGTCATGTTTATTGGACTTTCTTTTTATTTCTTTTTCACAACTCTTCAATAATAACGTTAACTCCTATTACACCAGAAAACTCCCTTAGCAAGCACTACTCACTCTTTTTCTGCTCCCCCACTCTCAGTCCACAGGGTGTATAGGGAAAGGGTAAAGGTTGGGCTCATGTAGCCCTACACTCCATCTCCTTTCCCCTTTTGTCTTAATGTGTATAGAAATAGCACACATGGGCCTCCTTCATAGTGCACAAAGCAAATTCACATATACTACCCATTCGTTCATTTAATAAATAATTACTGGGACCATATTATGCTCTGCACTTTACTAGGCATTAATCAGATAGAACGTTCATATTAGGGGCAAGGAGCAGGCTGTGTTATCATCATCTTGTAGATGGCAATAAAACTACACCCCAGATCAGTAACCGGATGAGGTGAGTCTAATGGGAAAAGCATGGGTAAAAGAGACCAACGCCTCAGGCCAGTTCCTAATCAAGGGATCCTCAGTTCAGGATTTCATCTCTCTAAGCTTCAGTTCTCTCATCTACACCATAGAGACAGTGATATTTACCTCATAGCGTATTCTGAAGACGTAATCAGACACTATGTGCAAAATGCCTCACGCAGTGCTGGCACAGCATGTGCGCTTCTCAGGGGACAGTCACAGTAGTAGAGAGAGCCAAGTGTCGTCGTGGAAAGAAAAGACTGCGATCCTGCAAACACTCTCGAGTCGCTGCTCAGCCCCCAACAAGACAAATGATTAAAATTCTGCCTCTCAGTCTCCATAGCTATAAAATGATATAATCATATTCCCTACCTTAAAGGAGAATTAACAAAATTAAAGGAAAAACAGCACATTTCCTAGTGAATCCTAGGTTCAGGGAGAAGTCATCCTGCAATTGCGCAGAACACATTTTCTTATGCCAGGTTCTGCACTCTGTCCTAGGCTTACAGTTCTCTGGGGCACAGAGACTGCTAAGTTCACTGCTACCTACAATGACAGCAAGAAAGAGAGAAAGAACACTCAGGTCCTCTGAATCAGAGTTCTGTTCTCATTTCATTATACATCAATAGTGTTTTGGAGAATGAGGAGAAGAATGATTCAAAACTCTATAATATAATCCAAATTCTTTTTTTTTTTTTTTGAGGAAGATTGGCTCTGAGCCAACATCTGCCAATCCTCCTCTTTTTGCTGAGGAAGACTGGCCATGAGCTAACATCCATGCCCATCTTCCTCCACTTTATATGGGACATCGCCACAGCATGGCTTGCCAAGTAGCACATCGGTGCGTGCCCAGGATCCGAACTGGCGAACCCCGGGCCACCAGGCCGGCCCCAATATAATCCAAATTCTTAGTAACCAAAAGAAATAAAGAAAAAATATGAAAAAGAGAAAGGAGAAGGGAGAGAGAGAAACCCCTATGTACGTCTAAAGGGAAGAATAACTAAAAGGAAATTCACCAAAATGCTGGTGAAGATTGGCAGAATTGCCACTGATTTAATTTCCTTTTAAACTTCTCAATTTTTCAAAATTTCACCAAAGAACACGAATATGTTCTTTTATCATCTGAAAAACGAAGAAAATATAGCTATTTTCTAAAATTGAATTGCAAAGATACACTATAGCACACATGGAATAATATAATTTCTCACCATGGTTGCTATAACATCACTTGGTTTAGGTCTCTGTCACAGCAGTCAGCTAACCCAGCTCTGCAGTCTCTTGGATGGACATGTGCAAGTTTGAAGATCTCCACCCATATAAAACAGATGGCTATTTTAAAAATATTATGGTCCACATGAGAGTCAGAGGAAAACTAAGCAAGGAGCTAAAATATTGTGAAGTGATTTGGGGAAAAAATAGCAAGTTCATTTGGAAAAATTCTGTCATTTCTGGTAGCAAAATTATTTTAAGTCATACCTCCTGAATGAGAAAATTAATGATTCTTATTGAGTTATGTGGTAATAGTTTTGTGCGATAATTTATGATACTTATGTTGTAGGTGTTTACTATAAAATATTCAACTTCTGGGGCTAGCCCAGTGGTGTAGCCATTAAGTGCATGTGTTCCACTTCAGTGGCCTGGGTTCGAAGGTTCGGATCCCGGGCACGCACCCACGCACTGCTTGTCAAGCCATGCTCTGGTGGCATCCCATATAAAGTAGAGGAAGATGGGCACGGATGTTAGCTCAGGGCCAATCTTCCTCAGCAAAAAGAGGAGGATTGGCAACAGATGTTAGCTCAGGGCTAATCTTCCTCACCAAAAACAAAAAACAAAAAACAAAAAAAATATTCAATTTCTACATGTAAATTAAGGAAGGTGGAAGTAACAGTTTGTGTAAAGGGGAAATGCAGCTCCCTGTTGGCTGTTTTTCCACCAAAGACGTAGTATCTCTGAATGTTCGTGGTCGTGAAGGAATGTACCAGACGTTCATCCGTAACCAGGAAGAGATGACACATCGGTCTGCCCGAATATTTCATTTCCATGCTATGAAACTCTGCACAATGCCACAGCCACATTTCATGGCCCAGACAAAGCACAAAAGGAAACCTGTCATCCTCTTAAAAGTATCAAGCACTGAAGAATGAAGCTGGGACCAGAACGTGTGGAATGTGCTCTCAATACACTTCTGCGTTCTCAAAACAAGCCGGGGTTGGTTTTCATGAGCCTGACCTAGCTTACAAGCACAACCTTCTGCAGAATTATTTCAAAAGTTGCTCTGAAATAGTTTCTTATTTTTTTTTAAGTGAAACATTGTCTAAAAATATCCCAAACATTTTATTCTATAGCACAGGAAGTATTTTTATCTTAAAAGAGAGCAACCGCTTCCTTAGATGGGTAGTGATTCAAGGACTGAAAAAGGTTTGATTTGGGTGGGGTTTTTTTTTTCAGAAGAGAGTCTACATGCTATGAAGAGCACGTAATCCTAATGTCTACTGGCTCCAAAGCTCCCACCTACACAGTAACAAGACCTCATGATCACCCTCTCCCCACAGAAATAGTCTCCATTTATTTCTTCATCAGTCCAGATGGCTTCCTCCCATGGGCCCACAAACAACCGAGAGCAGCATCATCCTCTCTATTGTCCTCTCTTTCTTCTGATCCCACTTGTTCTTGTCTACATAAAGCTACTTGGAAAGGCTTGCCACCATCACTGCACATCATGAAAATTCCACTGTCCATGCCAAAAAGGCAGTCTCTGAATGTCCCCAAAATCTTCATGCCTCTACAAGCCAGAGTGCACAGGGCCCCATGCAAAGCCGGGGGAAGTCGTTTTTTCCCCTCCTATGACACTGCTTTTGAGTCTCACAAAGTGTCTCCTGAATAGTTCTGCTAACTCCTAGCCTCTACTTTTTGCCCAGAAAAATGCCACGTTTCTCATGAAGATGTTTCAAACATCCATAATCATAGCATCTCAGACAAAGTCTGTGGAATTTAACAGTGAATAGTTGCCATAATATCCCCTGCGGATTCTACCACTCTCAGCTAAAACCTCTTCCTCCTTCACCCGTTACACAAGTTCCACGCGTGTACCAACACAGGCAGACCTCAGAGACACTACGAGTTTGTTTCCAGAACACTGCAATAAATAAATATCACAACAAAGCAAGTCACACGAATTTTTTGGTTTCCCAGTGCATATAAAAGTTATGTTTATGGGGCCAGCCCGGTGGTCTAGTGGTTAAGTTTGCCCACTCTGCTTTGGCGGCCCAGGGTTCACAGGTTCGGATCCCAAGGGGCACTGCTTATCAAGCCATGCTGTGGCGGCATCCCACATATAAAGTAGAGGAAGATGGGCACGGATGTTAGCCCAGGGCCAATCTTCCTCAGCAAAAAGAGGAGGATTGGCAACAGATGTTAGCTCGGGGCTAAGTTTCCTGACCAAAAAAAAAAAAGTTATGTTTACACTATACTGTAGTCTGTTAAGTGTGCAATAGCATTATGTCTAAAAAAACAATGTGCATACCTTAATTTAAAAATACTTTATTGACAAAAATGCAAACCATCATCTGAGCCTTCAGTGAGTCATATCTTTTTGCTGGTGGAGGGTCTTGTAAAAAACCACAAGGTCTGCGAAATGCAACAAAGCAAAGCACAAGAAGAAGGGGTACGCCTGTACCTTCAAGTAGATAGTGGGCTGGGGGAGGAGGAGGGGAGGTCTGGGAGGAGGAGAGTATATGGATAGTATCTCTCTCTCAGCTCAGCCAGACTAAAATCCCCAGATGGAAGATTAAGGAGTATTGGTTTTTACCTACACTCAAAGATGACAGATTCCATTGTTAGGATCATTCATCACATGTGACATTTGCCCTCTGGCTGAAACTATACACCGTGGAGTTCAGAGCTGTTGACTAGAAATGAGGAAATTTTGATTCCAGTGCTAGTTCTGCCCCTTTCTAGCCTCGTGCCCACGGACACACATGAGGGAAAGCTCTTTGTCTTGTCCAAGCTGTCCATCCTCACAGCCAAAGAACTGTTCAATTCATATTTTCAGCACAAATTCCTTTGAGCTTTCCCTCCCATTATCCATAAAGATGAAATGATAACAGCTATCTTATCTGCCAAGTGGGGCTGTAAAATTGAAAGATACCTGTGAACATGTGCACTAAATGTCTCCCTTCTCCTTATGAGTCAGAACACAATCCTAATGAAATCTGATAAGGCGCAGGTTCACACTACTGGAACTCCTCATCCAGGAGAAGGACCAGGGCCCAGCTGCTCAAACCCTTCCTTGAAAGTACTCAGACGTCTCCTTCAGAGGCTCCTTCACAATCAGAACATATGAGCACCTCCTCCTCAAAATAATCTGCTTTTATTCAAGCACGTGCATTCAAGAAGAATTTTTTCAAAATGTGACTGATACTCCTTTTATTTCAAGTAACTTAAACTATTTTTCACTATCAAATGGCTAGCACCATGACAACCAAAAGAGCCACATATGCCTGATAATGGAACTCAAGACGATGGTCTCTCCACCTGCCTGGGTTCTTAAGTGACGACAGAGAGCAGAGTCCCTGCCGATCCTCCCTGGACATGTAGCAAAAGCAAGAAACAAACTTTCTTTAGTTTAGCCATGGAATTTCAGGGTTAAATCTGTGGTCTCAGTGAGACCTAGCCTACGCTGAGAAATTCAGGCTCATGATAAAACCCACTTGTGTTGGGTTTTTAAATAGTTTTTAAACTATGGTGTGAGTTAAGAACATGCTGAGAAACAGTGGCCACAATGAAAGCCTTGTGTGCTAGGGGTCAAGACCCCAGACTCCAGACCTGCCTGGACCACTAACTTGTTGTGTGGCCTTGGTCAGTTCATCTTCTATAGGCCTGTTTCTCTTTTTTTCAGTAAATGAGGATAAAGGACTGGATTATCTATAGAGGGCTTTCAGGTCTACTGTTCTATAAATGAACATCTGCTGGTCTGTCTAGGAACCTACCCACTATCTATAACTTTCTTTGTGTGGCACTATGCTTTCTTTAAAAAGTAAAAAAAAAAAAAAAAAATACTGACTGACAGTTGTTTGGAACACAACTTATTTATAAGCATAGGGTCACACTAAAGTCAAAATCTCATTTACTCTCAGGTTACTTATAAATCCTATATTTGTATGGAAGCAGTTCTACCGTATTAAGCAAGTTGTGTGTGTGTGCTAACCTTGCAATGAACACTCCTACAGTTTATGCAGTTTGAGCACACAAAAAATTTACCTTAACAGAATCCAAAATTATGTGCGTTTTCAGTGAGTGAACTAACAAAGTAATAATGATTGTATTCAGAGTGATAAAGGAACAGATGTTCAGAAAAAACATAAATGAAAAATAATGAAACTAAGCTATCATCAAAGCAAGACTGAACCAAGTCAAGTCTTGAACAAGACTGTTGAGGAATTTCCCATGTGATAAAGAAGCAATCCTTTTCAGTCCGTAAGGTCCACTTCTGGCTTGTGTGTGTGTGTGTGTGTGTGTGTGTGTGTGTGTGTGAGAGGAACACCAGCCCTGAGCTAACAACGGATGCCAATCCTCCTATTTTTTTTGCTGAGTAAGATTGGCCCTGGGCTAAAATTCATGCCCATCTTCCTCTACTTAATAAGGGATGCTGCCATAGCATGGTTTGACAAGCCGTACATCCATCCGTGCCCGGGATCCAAACCTGTGAACCCCGGGCTGCCGAAGCAGAGCATGCGAACTTAACTACTACACCATGGGGCCAGCACTCCACTTCTGGCTTTTGATTCTTGTGCCTTGGAGCTTTCAGACGGCTTTAGAAAAATTGTATTACAACAAGAGGTCATGCACAAATGTTTCTGGAAGAGGTTTGGGAGAGCCAAGTCTCTTTGTTTTGATATGAATTAAGTTTTCATCTCTGGTTTTGGAGTTGAACTACTAGCTCTTGCTCAGGTTTTCCCTCTAACATTTGCCTTGGCTGTAGTGCTAAGCTTTGCCTGCACCAATTAACATCTCAGGCTTTGCCCAATCCATTTCCTGCCTGTCACCTAACATTTTACTTGAATCGTTTTCAAATTCTCTCTGCTGAACAAACCTATACTTATCCCCTGATTGGGCACCGACATAATCAAGTCATGCTTGTTTATTCATTCTTACTGCTTAGACCTGTGTTTGGGAAAATGAATACTTTTACTTTTGAATAGTGGATAAAGAATGCAAATTTGTGCAGGTTGATTTTGTCATAAATACTGATTACTCACCCTTGGATGAGTTACCTAACTCATAACTTGAATATATACATATATATGCTAATATATATATATTTTTTACTTCCTGATACTAATTTATATTTTACAATGTATGTAAAACAAGGAAAATAAATATAAATGGAATAATATTTTGAAAATCATTTATGAGTTTTCCTTTTTGTCTTTCATGGCCTTGTACGTTGGCCAGGCCAAAGCATCCATACATCTAGGAGGAGATTAGTATTTATCACAGAAGGAGGTAAGGAGAAAGATTGAGGCAATATTCAGAATCTGACACGCATAAGATTTCACAACAGGACAAGAGACCTCAGGGCCAGGCAATGTTGAGAGGGAAAGGTTTTTCCAATCCTTTTTTCTCCTCCCTTGGCACAACTACCACAAATCTGGAAGACCCATCCTCTGTGCGTTCTCCTATAGTTCAGAAATTTTCTTTCTGTTCAAGAGGTAAAGGCCACTAACTTGAAACTATATGCTAAAAGGAAGATATAATTTAGGGGAAATGAGAGAAAAGTCTGCTCCTTTCTGGTCTCAAGAGATAATAAAAAGAAACGCAAAGAGAGGCAGAGGCATGAGCCAGTGGGAGGCATCTGCCCAACTTCCCCTCCCTGAGGCCCAGAGACGGGGTGAGGTGAGAGTTAAGGGAGGGAAACACCAGCGATGGCAGATTCCTCTGGCTTCTGTTTTCCCTGGTTTCTGGGAGGATCCCTTCCTGACAGTGGTCTACAATCCCTGTGCAGCTTGGTCCGGCAGAGGGAGGGCTTGAGGTTTTACTCTCCCCAACTGTCCTTGGTTTCATTACAGGACAGATAGAAAACTGTGGCAAGTGAAGGTCTGGCTGGGGAGCTTGCCAGAGGGAGTTGCCTTAGTGGGAGCTGGGCGCACCACTGGGAAATGGCCACACATTCACCAGTACAGACTTCAGCACTGGGGGCCAGCAGAGGACCAGCACCTAGATTCACACATCAGAGAAGCCAGAGGACACTGGGCCCAAGGGATCCCAATGTCTCCTCTCTGCCTTGTGGTCAATTAAGCCTCAGATGCCATCTTCAAAAGAAGGAGCCAGGAGAGGGATGCATGACAGAAAAATCCGAGACAGGGCACACTAACGAAGATGACAGTCCAAATTACTATTTCATTTTGCACCTTTATGGACTGAAATGCTAGTTATTTTTTCCCATTGACCATTGGTGGGAACTCATAAAGGAAACAAGATCACTATAAACAAGGTAGTTATATTTTCTTTATAAATCCAAGCTCTCACGTGAGTTAAAATTTTTAGTGCACTACACAAATTAAAAGGAAGTGAAGCTAAAGTAGACTTGAAAGAAAATAATACATTTGACACATAGTTGGAGAATTACTGTATTCTAAAAGCAACGTAGAAGAAAAGTTTGCTTTTATAATCACTCTCTTGCTCTCACCCAATAAGAGGTATTGAATGCAATTTTCTGCGTTTAAAAAATATTTTTATGTGGTGTAGATTGCATTAATATCAATAAACATTAGATGCCTTTTCTACAAGAGCTTTACTCATCTCACCCCATCGCACTCCAGTGTGGCCACATGATTTGCTTTGGCCAATAAAAAGTATAGACAAGTGGCATTTATCACTTCCATGCAGATTTTTAAAAGCTAGCTCATTGTTCCCTCTGATTTCTTTTCCCCTTATCTCTGGGTTGTGGAAGCACATGTCAGGATGGAGCCTCCATCAGCCTGGGCTTTCTTTTTTTTTTTATAATTTTATTTATTTATTTATTTTCCCCCAAAGCCCCAGTAGATAGTTGTATGTCATAGTTGCATATCCTTCTAGTTGCTGTATGTGGGACACGGCCTCAGCGTGGCTGGAGAAGTGGTGCGACGGTGCGCGCCCCAGATCCGAACTGGGGCGGCCAGCAGCGGAGCGTGCGCACTTAACCGCTAAGCCATCGGGCCGGCCCAGTCTGGGCTCTTAAGTGACTATAATGAGCACAGCCCCGAGCTGACCCAAAATGAACACATAGTGTATGCAAAAAATAAACCTCTTTTAAGCCACTGAATTTTTTAGGCTGTTTTTATTGCAATATAAGCTAACCTATCCTGAAAGTTTATATATATATAAAACAAAAATATATATACATGAAGCATATATATATATGAAGCATGAATTTTAGTATTTCTAATGTTTATGTTTTGCTTTTGGTGAATTGAAAGAAATATCACAGGATAGAAATTTAAAAGTTTTCTGTTTTACTAAAATAATTTAAAAATCTTGCCAAAACATGCTCATATTAAGAAGATTAAAGAAATTAGGTTAAAAAACCTACTGTGAGTAGCTAAACTGTTAATGAATAATATTCAACATGCTATGCAAAGTAGCTTTCAAAGAAATTCTGTGTTAAAGGAATAAATACCATTAAAGCAACTGGGCAGGAAATTTCTGCGATCCAAAAATTAATCAAGGTCATGAATTTTTTCAGAGTTTGTGAAATGAGGATGAGATGAAAAGGGAGAGGCACAGTGCCTTGAGAAGCAAAAGGCGTTTTAATGGATGTCATCTTTCCTTTACATTATTTTTATTAAGATTCTTTTCCTCCTTAACCGTGAAAATTTGCAAACACATATAAAAGTAGACAGCGTGAGCCCAAACGTACCCACCACTCAGCTTCAACACCATCAACTTGTGGCCAATCTTATCTCTCTTTTTTTTTTTTTTTGTGAGGAAGATCAGCCCTGAGCTAACATCCATGCTAATCCTCCTCTTTTTGCTGTGGAAGACTGGCTCTGAGCCAACATCTATTGCCAATCCTCCTCCATTTTTTTCCTCAAAGCCCCAGTAGATAGTTGTATGTCATAGTTGCACACCCTTCTAGTTGCCGTATGTGGGACACGGTCTCAGCATGGCCGGAGAAGCGGTATGTTGGTGAGCTCCCAGGATCCGAACCCAGGCTGCCAGCAGTGGAGCGCGTGTACTCAACCGCTAAGCCACGGGGCTGGCCCCAATCTTATCTCTTTACTCACATCCATTTCAACCCATCACAAATTATTTTAAGCAAATCCTGGTCATCATATCACCTATATATATATATATAATTATTATCAGATATAATTGTTTTTTTATATGGCCCCAAATGGCAAGAATTCTTCCTTTACATGTAGGCAAAAATAGACAACAGTAGTTTCTCAGTATTATCAAAAATCTAGTTGGTGTTCTAATGTCCTTGACTTTCTCTCTTATTTGTGTGTGTGTGTGTGTGCGCGCGCGCGCGCACGCGTGTGTGAGGAGATCAGCCCTGTGCTAACATCTGCCAATCCTCCTCTTTTTTTGCTGAGGAAGACTGGCCCTGAGCTAACATCCATGCCCATCTTCCTCCACTTTATATGGGACGCCGCCACAGCATGGCTTGCCAAGCATTGCGTTGGTGCGCGCCCGGGATCCGAACCAGTGAACCCCGGGCTGCCGCAGCCAAGTGTGCACACTTAACAACTTGCGCCACCAGGCAGGCCCCTCCCTCTTATTTTATTGATTGTTTGGCACACTGGTATTTAAACAAGGTCCATACACTGATTACCATTGGTGGGTATGGTTCATATCTCTTTTGCTCTATAAGTTCTCCTTCTATGTTTTTTTCTCTTTGCAATTTTATTATTATTGTTGAAAAAACAGAACCATGAGTCCTGGAGATGTCTCATTATCTGGATTTTGCTGATTATACCATGTAGTGTCATTGAACAAGTTCCTCTGACCCCTTATTTATCATAAACTGATAGTTAGATTGGTAGTTAGATAAGGCTTGGTCATACTCAGATTCAATTTGGGGAAAAATACTACTTCCCAGAGTTGAACGTAGTTGATGTGTTTCAATCTATAAACTATTGTGCTTATTGATTCTCAAATTGCCCATCTTTGGTCCGTGGCAACCTTTTTAAGCGGGGTCCTGAATCTTTGTGCCATGATCCTAGTAATCTTGGATGCCGTCCTTGTGATTGGTATGACAAGGTGTTTAAGGGTTATTGTTCATTTCTTGCCCCAAACCTGGGCTCTGCCATTCACCAAGAAGCCTTAGTTTCTTGAGCACAAATCTGCAGCCTGGGGGTACTCCTTGTAGCAGAGTTGGTCATTTTTTTCTAAATATTTTTCATGCAAAAAAGCTAGAAAATGTATATTTTAAGATAGGATACATCATGAATTTATACTAAAATTTTAAATTCAAAATCAGCTCTACAGGATTTTGACATAATCTCACTCATTTTACATCTCTCCACACTGAAAATCCCAGTTCTTTTTTTTTTTTATTGATGTTTTAATGGTTTCTAACATTGTGAAATTTTGGGTTGTACATTTTTGTTTGTCCATCACCATATATATGACTCCCTTCACCCCTTGTGCACCCCCCCACCCCCACTGCCCCTGGTAACCACAGTCCAGTTTTCTCTGTCCATGTGTTGGTTTGTATTCCACATATGAGTGAGATCACACAGTGTTTGTCTTTCTCTTTCTGGCTTATTTCACTTAACATAATACGCTCCAGGCCCATCCATGTTGTTGCAAATGGGACAATTTTGTCTTTTTTATGGCTGAGTAGTATTCCATTGTATATATATACCACATTTTCTTAATCCAATCGTCAGTTGAGGGACACTTAGGTTGCTTCCACTTCTTGGCTATGGTGAATAATGCTGCAATGAACATAGGGGTGCATAAGCCTCTTTGGATTGTTGATTTCAGGTGCGTTGGATAGATTCCCAGTAGTGGGATGGCTGGATCATAGGGCATCTCTATTTTTAATTCTTTGAGGAATCTCCATACCGTTTTCCATAGAGGCTGCACCAATTTGCATTCCCACCAGCTGGTATGAGGGTTCCTGTTTCTCCACATCCTCTCCAACATTTGTTGTTTTTTGTCTTGGTGATTATAGCCATTCTAACGGGCGTGAGGTGGTATCTTAGTGTTGTTTTGATTTGCATTTCCCTGATGATTAGTGATGTTGAGCATCTTTTCATGTGCCTATTGGCCATCTGTATATCTTCCTTGGAGAAGTGTCTGTTCATTTCCTCTGCCCATTTTTTGATTGGGTTGTTTGTTTTTTTGTTGTTCAGTTGTGTGAGTTCTTTATATATTATGGAGATCAACCCCTTGTCAGATGTATGTTTTGCAAATATTCTCTCCCAGCTGGTTGGTTGTCTGTTCATCTTGATTCTGGTTTCATTTGTCTTATAAAAGCTCTTTAATCTGATAAAGTCCCACTTGTTTATTTTTTCTTTAGTTTCCCTAGTCTGGGTAGGCATGTCATCTGAAAAGATTCCTTTAAAACCAATGTCAAATAGTGTGTTGCCTATATTTTCTTCTACGAATTTTATAGTTTCAGGTCTCACCTTCAGGTCTTTGATCCATTTTGAGTTAATTTTTGTGAATGGCGATAGCACATGGTCCACTTTCATTCTTTTGCATGTGGCTGTCCAGTTTTCCCAACACCATTTATTGAAGAGACTTTCCTTTCTCCATTGCATGTTCTTAGCACCTTTGTCAAAAATTAGTTGTCCGTATATGTGTGGTTTTATTTCTGGGCTTTCAATTCTGTTCCATTGATCTGTGTGTCTGTTTTTGTACCAGTACCATGCTGTTTTGATTACTATTGCTTTGTAGTATGTTTTGAAGTCAGGGATTGTGATGCCTCCTGCTTTGTTCTTTTTCTTTAGGATTTCTTTAGCTATTCGGGGTCTTTTGTTGCCCCATATAAATTTTAGTATTCTTTTTTCTATTTCTGTGAAGAATGTCGTTGGGATTCTGATTGGGATTGCATTGAATCTGTAGATTGCTTTAGGTAATATAGACATTTTAACTATGTATATTCTTCCAATCCACGTGCATGGGATATCTTTCCATTTCTTTATGTCATCATGGATTTCTTTCAATAATGTCTTGTAGTTCTCATTGTATAGGTCTTTCACCTCCTTGGTAAGATTTATTCCTAGGTATTTTATTCTTTTTGATGCAATTGTAAATGGTATTATCTTTTTGAGCTCTCTTTCTGTTAGTTCATTATTAGCATATAGAAATGCAACTGATTTTTGTAGATTGATTTTGTACCCTGCAACTTTGCTGTAGTTGTTGACTGTTTCTAATAGTTTTCCAACAGATTCTTTAGGGTTTTCTATATATACAATCATGTCATCTGCAAATAGTGAGAATTTCACTTCTTCGTTACCTATTTGGATTCCTTTTATTCCTTTTTCTTGCCTAATTGCTCTGGCCAAAACCTCCAGTACTATGTTGAACAGGAGTGGTGCGAGTGGGCAGCCCTGCCTCGTTCCTGTTCTCAGAGGAATGGCTTTCAGTCTTTCCCTGTTGAGTATGATGTTGGCTGTGGGTTTGTCATATATGGCCTTTATTATGTTGAGGTACTTTCCTTCTATTCCCATTTTATTGAGAGTTTTTATCATAAATGGATGTTGTATCTTGTCAAATGCCTTCTCTGCGTCTATTGAGATGATCATGTGGTTTTTATTCTTTGTTTTGTTGATGTGATGTATCACGTTGATTGATTTGCGGATGTTGAACCATACCTGCGTCCCTGGTATAAATCCCACTTGATCATGGTGTATGATCTTTTTAATGTATTGTTGTATTCGGTTTGCCAATATTTTGTTGAGGATTTTTGCATCAATGTTCATCAGCGATATTGGTCTGTAATTTTCTTTCTTTGTATTGTCTTTGTCTGGTTTTGGTATAAGGGTGATGTTGGCCTTGTAGAATGATTTAGGAAGTGTTCCATCTTCCTCTATTTTTTGGAATAGTTTGAGAAGGATGGGTATTAAATCTTCTTTGAATGTTTGGTAAAATTCACTGGAGAAGCCATCTGGTCCTGGACTTTTATTTTTTGGGAGGTTTTTGATTACTATTTCAATCTCTTTACTTGTGATTAGTCTATTCAGATTCTCCATTTCTTCTTGGTTCAATTTGGGGAGGTTGTATAAGTCTAAGAATTTATCCATTTCTTCTAGATTGTCCAATTTGTTGGCATATAATTTCTCATAATATTCTCTTATAATCCTCTGTATTTCCATGGTATCTGTTGTAATTTCTCCTCTTTCATTTCTAATTTTATTTACTTGAGCCTTTTCTCTTTTTTTCTTAGTAAGCCTGGCTAAGGGTTTGTCGATTTTGTTTATCTTCTCGAAGAACCAACTCTTTGTTTCATTAATCCTTTCTACTGTTTTTTTGGTGTCAGTTTCATTTATTTCTGCTCTGATTTTTATTATTTCTCTCCTTCTGCTGGCTTTGGGCTTTGTTTGTTCTTCTTTTTCTAGTTCTGTTAGGTGTAATTTAAGGTTGCCTATTAGGGCTTTTTCTTGTTTGTTAAGGTGGGCTTGTATCGCTATGAGTTTCCCTCTCAGGACCGCTTTTGCTGCATCCCATATAGTTTGATATGGCATGTTATCATTTTCGTTTGTTTCCGGATAGTTTTTGATTTCTCCTTTAATTTCATCAATGATCCATTGGTTGTTCAGTAGCATGTTGTTTAATCTCCACATTTTTGTCACTTTCCCAGTTTTTTTTTCATGGTTCATTTCCAGTTTCATAGCCTTATGGTCTGAAAAGATGCTTGTTATGATTTCAATCTTAAATTTATTGAGGCTTGCTTTGTTTCCCAACATATGGTCTATCCTAGAGAATGTTCCATGCGCACTTGAGAAGAATGTGTAGTCAGCTGTTTTTGGGTGGAGTGCTCTGTATATGTCTACTAGGTCCATCTCGTCCAGTTTTTCATTTAAGTCTACTATTTCTTTATTGACTTTTTGTCTGGATGATCTATCCATTGCTGTAAGTGGGGTGTTAAGATCCCCTACTATTGTTGTGTTGTTGTTGATTTCTCCTTTTAGGTTTGTTAATAGTTGCTTTATGTACATTGGTGCCCCTATGTTGGATGCATATATATTTATAAGTGATATGTCTTCTTGATGGAGTGTCCCTTTTATCATTATATATTTCCCTTCTTTGTCTTTCTTAACCTGTTTTATCTTGAAGTCTACTTTGTCTGATATGAGTATGGCAACACCTGCTTTCTTTTGTTTGCCATTAGCTTGGATTATTGTCTTCCATCCTTTCACTCTGAGCCTGTGCTTGTCTTTAGTGCTAAGATGTGTTTCCTGAAGGCAGCATATTGTTGGGTCTTGCTTTTTAATCCATCCTGCCACTCTGTATCTTTTGATTGGAGAGTTCAATCCATTTACATTTAGGGTAATTATTGATATATGAGGGCTTAATGTTGCTGTTTTGTCACTTATTTTCTGGTTTTTTTGCATTTCCTTTGTTTCTTGTCCCATTTGTTTTGGACTGTCAATTCAGTATGGTTGTTCTGTCTTATGACTCTTCTAGTTTTCTCTTTGTTTATCATATGTGGTTTTGTTTTGATTATTTGTTTAGTGGTTACCTTGAGGTTTGGGCAAAAAATCTTGTGTATGAGATAGTCCATTATCTGATGGCCTCCTGTGAAAATCCCAGTTCTTAATGTCAAAAACTAATTAGCTCATTTGCCCCATCACACATTATACACACACAGACTCAGAATAACAAACTAACATCACCATCAAAAATTTAAAATTTGGGGAGAGAGCAATTTTTTTGTCTTTAGGGTATAATCCCATTAGGGGTGTACAGTTCAATTACTCTGTGTAAAGTCACTTGCAATAATGAGCGATTATTCTGTCAACTGGATATACAGTTAAGTTCATTTGTTTCATTTTACTTTTGACTTTTAAGGGTTGCTTTTTAAAATTTAATTTTCTTTTCTAATTATGCAAAAGGTTTACATTGTTTTAAAATTGTAAAATCAAATCTACAAAATAGGGCATATTCAAAGAAATCTAGATTCTATCCTTGTCCCTTTCACTCCATTTTCTCCCTCCCACTTTGAGTAATTTTTTAAAATTTCAATTTACAACTTATTCCTACATTTTTAATATCAGAATATATACAGTCATGCACTGTATAATGACGTTTAGGTCAAGGACAGACTGCATATATGACAGTGGTCCCATAAGATTAGTATCATATAGCCTAGGTGTGTAGGAGGCTATACCATCTAGGTTTGTGTAAGTACACTGTACGGTGTTCTCACAACAATGAAAAAGCCTAATGACACATTTCTTAGAATGTATCCCTGTCGTTAAGTGATGCATGACTATATGTGTGTGTGTGAATATATACATATTCCCTTCTTTCTCAGGTAGATTGTAATATACTGTACACAAATTTATCCATCTTGCTTTTTCTCATAAAAAAATATATTTGGGGGATTGATCCAAACTAATATATAGAGATATTCCTCATTCTGTTTAAAAGATACATAGTATTCCATCATGTGAATATGTCATAGCTTATTCAATCAGAACTCTAGTGGGTCAAAAGGCAAATATTTATACAATTTTGCTAGATATTGCCAAATTCTCTCCCATAGACATTGTACAATTTTATAATCCTATCAGTAAAGTATGACATTGCCTGTTTCTGCACAGTCTACCAATAGATTATTTTAATCTTTTGGAGTTTTGCAATCTGATAAGCGAGACAATGTATCCCCTAGCAGTTTTAATTTGCATTTTTCCTATTATAAGTAATGCTTTTGATATGGCTGAGAGCCATGTGAATCATATTTTCTCTGAGTGGAATCTTCATATCTGTAGCCTACTTTTTTCATTATTGTTGTTGGCCTTTTTTTCTCTAGGTTTAGAAAATTTTATATAATAGAGATATTCATATATTGTAAATATGTTTCAAAAATTTTTCCAGGTATGTTGTTTTTCTGTTTTACGTTGCTTATGTTTTTATCATTGTTTTGTTTTGTTTAGTTTTGACAAGGGGGCAATCACTACACAATAGTGTTTTGAATGTAATCAAATTTATCAATGTTTTCCCTTATTGCTTCTGAGTTTTGAGTAATACTTAAGAAAGTTTTCCTTACTACCAAGTTATAGAGAAATTGACCTATATCAACATGGCTTGATGAGTGGTGTGTATGTCCACGCCCGGGATCTGAACCTGTGAACCCGAGATTGCTAAAGTAGAGTGGGCAAACTTAACCACTACGCCACCAGGCTGACGGAATCTATATATTTTTCATAGTATAGTTTTTCAGTAATCCCAGTGTTACTTATAAAAGTCCATATTACCCATTTATTTGAGATGCTGCCTTTGATGTATTTCTGAATGTCATTATGCATTTGAATCTGTTACTAGATTTTCCATTTTGTTCTATTTTTCAGTCTAAATAAACCAAAATCAAACTTTGATTACAGAAGTTTGTATTATCTTTCAATATGTAGTAGAGAACAGCCCAGTCTGGTGCTCTTCTTTCTCTACAGGGTTTTCCAGTGGTTTTTGCTTATTTTCTTACAAATGAAGGCCGCCCCCCAAAAAAGTCTGGTGCCATTCTTATACAGAGTATATTAAATATAGAAAAAATAAAAATATGTTCATTTTTTTTTTTTAAAGATTTTATTTATTTATTTTTCCCCCCAAAGCCCCAGTAGATAGTTGTATGTCACAGCTGCACAACCTTCTAGTTGCTGTATGTGGGACGCGGCCTCAACGTGGCCAGAGAAGCGGAGCGTCTGTGCGCGCCCGGGATCCGAACCTGGGCCCCCAGGAGTGGAGCGCGCGCACTCAACCGCTAAGCCACGGGGCCGGCCCCAAAATATGTTCATTTTTAAGAATAACTTACATCTTCATGATGTTGAATCTTTCTATTCATAAACATGGTGCATCCTTCCATTTATTCAGTTCAAACTTTGTGTCTTCAGGGTGTTTCAGTTTTCCTTATGGAGAATTCTGAAATTACTTACTAAGTTAATGTCGTGATTTCTTTTTTTTTTTTTTTTACTGTCATAAACAAAGTCTTCTATTCCATTATATTTTCTAACTGGTTTCTGTTTGAATATATGAATATAGGAAGCTTTTGGTAACCTGCTACTTTACAAAATTTCTTTACTAAATTATCTTATTATTTAAAGTAACTTTCCTTTTACTTTTTGAAATTTTCCAAATATATAATCATATCACCTGCAAATACAGACAGTTTTACCTTTTCCTTTCCAATTCTTATGCCTCTAATTGCTCTATTTTTATCTAAGTGCGTTGAGTAATATTTCTCACATAATGTTAAACATAAGATTTTTTTTTGACTTTAACAAGGAAGGCTTTAGTGTTTCTCCATTAAGTAAGAAGGTGGCCTTGGGGATGAAATACATGCACATACATGCACATTATAAGTTAAGGAAGTACCCCTTAATTCCTACTTCATTTAGTCTTTTTCACATGAATTGGTGTTGAATTTTGTCAAACGCATTTTGCTATTCCTATGGAGATAATAATGTTATCTTTCTACTGAATTCTATTAATATGATGGATTATACAAATGGATTGCCTGATATCGATCTACCCTTGTATTTCTGGAATAAAACCTACTTGGTCATGGTCTCTTAATTTTACTGTACTGTTAGATTGTATTTGCTGATAATTTAAGATTTTTACATCAACACTAATACGCGAAATGGGTCTATAATTTCCTTTTTGTTGCAATATGTCAAATTTGGGGAGCAGTGTCATACAATGTATAGAAAGAATTCAAAAATCCTCATTTTTTATATACTCTGGTTTAGGTAGACTTGAGATGATCTTATCTTTAACACCTTGATAGATACAACCTGTGAAGCCATGTAGGCCACTCTAATTGGGGGAGGTCTTTAACTAATTTCTTTTTTCTATTGTAATTAGTCTGTTTAGACATTCTGTCTCTACTGAAGTCAATTTTGGTAAGTTGTGTTTTTCTTTGAAAATAATTATCAATGTCATTTATTCATCATTCAGTTATTTCATTTACTATGAGATTTCTTTTGGCCAACGGAGCTTTGCAAATGTGACACCAGCTGAGGCTTGCAAAGCACTTGTGCATCGAGGTTTGCTCTGCTGCTACAGTTGAAGCATCATGACCTCCATGTAAAAGAGCCTGAGCTAGCCTGCGAGGGGATGACAGGCCACACGGAAAAGAACCGTGATGCCACAGCCGTACGCCTACCAATAGTCAGACATGTGAGTGAGTCCATCCTAGATCATCCAGGCCCCAGCTGATCAGAGAGCCCAACAAAGATTAGCCAAGGCAGTCTACACCAGAGGCCATTCCGTCAAACCACAGAGAGGGGGGAAAAAAGGTGATTATTTTAAGCTGCTAATTTTGAGGTTGTTTGTTATGCAGCACGAGCTTATTGATACAAAAATCAACATTAAACAGAATTACAAAATTTTACTCGGTGGCTTATATAAACAGAGAATCACTGAAGAGGTGATGTTTAAGCCGAGACCTGAAGGATGAAAAGAGCCAAGTTTTTGAATGAGGTGAAGGTGGGGAAGGGGATGAGGGTGGAGAAGGAGGTGAATAACAAACTCTGGGGGTAGAGCTGTAAGACTGTGCAGGGAATTATCAAACAACATCAGCAGTTTGGATTTTAAGTTCAGTAAGAAGCCATTAAGAGGGCTATGGAGGAACGTGACAGGATCTGATTTCAGGGTTGTCTTTTTTTTTAAGTTTACAGATGATTCCAACGTGTAGGCCAAAACTGAGAATCATAGGAAAAGCCAGTAGGGAGACCTCTGAAATAAATTGCTAGCTATTTAACCCATCCTTTTATTCATTTCCTCAGTCATTTATTTAGTTCTGCTGTGTACCAGGCATACTACCTGGAGCTAGTGACTCAGCAGGTAGGAGATAGTGATGCAAAGATGAACCATATATGGCCTTAGTCTAGTGGGACAATTAAATAAAAATAAATAACATTAGTACTAATTAAAATGAAATTGTAACTTGGAATGAAATCGATACCATGGTTTATATGCTGAAACTATCTTACACTTTTATAATTTTAGTTATTCCCTTGATCTATGAACACTAAACAAGAGTAGAAAAAGGGGTAGATGGAGATGCCACAGGAAAATAGAAAAGGAGCCAAGGCTATGGCTTAGGCGTTGTTGTAACTTGTGCAGACTCAGCATGTATAAATCGCAGCAGAGGGAAGACAGGAAAAGAAGCATGCACCAGCACTGGCGATCGACCCTACAGCCAAAATGCGAGCGTCTAGTGGGAAGGAGGGGGTAACTCAGTTCAGTTTAGACAGGCCAGGCTTCAGCCTCCAGGAAAGAGTAGTTTTGTTGGAAGCAGCTCAAGCTTCCCCAGGCCTGGGCATTGGAGAGCGGCCCAGGGGGCCTGGGCACAGTGGACTTTGTCCAGCAACGTCACCTCCAGCCCAGCCCCCACTGGGCCTGGCGTTGCCAGCTCATAATCCGATCTGACCAGGGCTGACTCAGGAATCAGGCTGTAGTTTGAAGGTCTATACTCTGCAGGGTGGACCAACCAATTGCCAAAAGTGTAGGACTCAGGCAAGTAAAGTATAAGAATAAAGCAGGCAAGATTTTAAAGGTTAGGACATTCGCCGGTTATCCTGTTGGTTTTAATTTTCTGTTTTCAACTATGTTTTGGGAGTAATAGAGAGTGGGGGAGACTGCAGCAGACTGAAGCCTGACTAAGGGTGGCTGGAAGCCTCCAGTAACTTTTCAAGGGCAGAATGTAGGCCCATAGCTTTTGATTTTTCAAGAGAAGCCAAGAGATAACTAAAAGAAATATTTCAATTTTATAAAAAATATTGTGACTTTTTAAAACTTTCGTTGCTCCCTGCCCCCAAAACCTGCACAGATAACATATCTGTATGCTGAATTAGATCCTCGAGTCCTCAGTTTGAGACCTGTGATCTGTAAAAATTTCAGTTGAGGGACCAGCCCGGTGGCGTAGTGGTTAAATTTGCAGGCTCCATATTGGCAGCCCAGGATTCATGGGTTCAGATCCCAGGCGCAGACCTACACACGGCTCATCAAGCCATGCTGTAGCGGTGTCCCACATACAAAATAGAGGAAGATTGGCACAGATATTAACTCAGGGCCAATCTTCCTCACCAAAAAAAAAAAATTTTCAGTTGAATGAGAGGGAAAGGGGCAGAGTCTGATGAGTGAGGTTTTCAGCAAGGAAATGAATTCCTGCTACTCCCAGGTACAGACAGCAGAGGTACAGGACTTAAAAGAAAGTAGGTGGACCAGGCGGGAACCAGGCACTTGTAATAGGGGCCAATATTAGCCAGCGTTTGGAGGTTGTTAGAGGTTAAAAGCAGGCCTTGGCTATAGAACCCTAAAGGAAAAAAAGTCGGGATATCATTGACTTCAAGAACCTCTTTTTTCTCTATCCTCTTTCTCTGGCTCATTTAGCGTCATTCCTCTCTGGCTTCTCTCTAAATCCTTCCAGTTCCCTAATCAAATAAGTTTATTGTACTCTTTCCCCATTCCAGGATTTATTGCTCCAAGATTCTTCAAATGAACTGTTTTCCTAACCTCAAAAGTACTCTTATGGCAAATAAGCACATAAAAAGATGTTCAACATCATTAGCATCCAGGGAAATGCAAATTAAAACCACAACGAGATATTACTACATGTTCATCATTTGGTTGAAATAAAGAATCGTGACAACGCCAAATGCTGGCCAGGATGCAGAGAAACTGAATCACCCATGTATTTTTGGTGGGAATGTAAAACGATACAGCCACTCTGGAAAACAGTTTGACAGTTTCTTATAAAACTAAACATGTAATTACTATGCAAGCCAGTAATTTCGCTTGTGGGTGTTTATCTGAGAGAAATGAAAACTTATGTTCACACAAAAACCTATACATAAACGTTCATAGCTGCTTTATTCGTAATAGCCAAAAACTAGAAACAACCAGAAGTCCTCACGAGGTGAAGAATTAAACAGATTGTGCCACAAACTACTGGAGGGAACAAACTATTGACCTTATAATTTTGTCTTTCTTATTAAGATTTTTAATCCACCTAGATTTCTCCTTTGTAAATCGTGTAATAAAGAGGTTTATCTTCATTTGTTCTAATGAGTTGGTATTCCCAACACCATCTACTGAAAAAGCCATGCTTCCCTGATGTCTTGAGTTGCCACCTTTATCATACATCAAATTCCCGCAAATACATTTTTAAGCTTTCTGTTATGTTCCATTGGTCCCTTTCCATGTTCTTGCACTTGCCCTGAGGGTTTTTATGATCACAGTCTTGCAGTATATATTGATAGTTGATCTGATGCGTTTCACCTCTTTACTCTTCCTTGTCATAGTTTTCTTAGCCATTTATGGATATTTAATATTCCATATACATTTTAGAATAAGTCTGTCAAGTTCTGTAACAAATCCTGCCAGAAGTCTCATTGAAATTGCATTGAATTTATATATTAACTTTGTGAAAATTTACACAAATACTGCTGAGTTGTCTCACCCAAGAACAAAGTACACATTTTAATTTAATCAAATTTTTGTATTCTTAAGTAATGTTTTAAGTTTTTTCTGTGACGTTCTTATTCATTCCTTGTTAGCTTGATTCTTAGATATATTATATTCTTGGTAGGCTTCGTAAATAATATCTTATTTTCTTTTTTTTTCTGATTAGTTTTTGTAGTATAGAAGAATACTATTGATTGGATACATTTATCTTAAATATACAAACTTGCAGGACTTTTATTAGCTTTTTTGTTTCTGTTAATTCCATTGTTTTTAAGGTAGATAATCATATTATATGCCAATTACGGCATTTTATCAAATTTATCACTTTACGACATTTCCAAATCTTACGCTTCTTATGTGGTTTTCTTGTCATACAGCACTATCATCACCTCCAATCTTGTTAATCAGTAACATTAATACTGAACTTATATTCTGGTTTCTCTTCAGAGCGCATGAATCTTTCGCCTTTTACATTAATACTGAACATTGTTGTCTTATCTTAATCTTACTGGAACTGCTTCTCTAGCTTCTCTGCAAAGGATGACACTGCTCTGGTTTGGGGTACTTCCCTGTGCCAGGCAGGAACTTGTGTGCCCTTGAATCCACTCCTTGCCCTCCCCCTGCTAAGTAATCTCCATCTTATGGATAAAAGAATCCCTACAGTTGTATATCCCAGTGCCCATGTCACAACCAAGTTGTTCCCAACTTGGTCTAGCCAAAGGCCCTGGCGGGAGATTGGAACCTCGAGAAAAGTGAGAACCAGGGTATTTCTTCACTTTTCTCATGACCTTGAGAGATTGCGTCTTTCCTTCGGCTCCCACTCAACAGTCCTACTGTGACTCTTGTTCTGCCTGGTGGCCTCAGTCCCTGGGCTCCAGTAACACCATGTCCTTCCTGTGACCCTGCGCTCATGTTGGGGCACTAGTGCCACCTCCTTCCTGTGACCCTCAGTGTTGAAACACTAGTGTCATCTCCTCCCTGTGACACTGGGCTCATGTTGGGACACTAGTGCCACCTCCTCCCCGTGACCCCCAGTGTTGGGGTATGTGAGGAATCTCCTCCTTGTGACCCTCAGTGTTGGGACACTAATGCCATGTCCTCTCTGTGACTGCCAGCATCAGGACTCTAGTGCCATCTCCTCCCTGTGACCCAGTGTTGGGACATTAGTGTCATCTCCCCCCCGTGACACCCAGAGTTGGGGTACTAGTGTCATGTCCTCCCTGTGACACCCAGTGCTGGGACATTAGTGTCGTCTCCTCCCTGTGACGCCCAATGCTGGGACACTAGTGTCGTCTCCTCTCTGTGACACCCAGTGCTGGGACACTAGTGTCGTCTCCTCCCTGTGACCCAGTGTTGGGGCACTAGTGTTGTCTCCTCTCTGTGACACCCAGTGTTGGGACACTAGTACTGTCTCCTCCCTGTGATGCCAAGTGTTGGGACACTAGTGCCATCTCCTCCCTGTGACCCAGTGTTGGGACACTAGTGTCATCTCCTCTCTGTGATACCCAGTGTTGTGGTACTAGTGCCGTCTCTCACCTGTGACCCAGTGTTCTGGTACTAGTGCCATCTCCTCTCTGTGACCCAGTGTTGGGACACTAGTGTCACCTCCTCCCTGTGACACCCAGTGTTGGGACACTAGTGGCCCCTGCTTGCTTGTTCACTATCCCGTGCTTGACATTCCACCCATTATCTGTGTCACAAATTCCCTGCATTAAATTTTCCCCGTTGTAAATATTAAAGAGGTTTCTGTTTTTCTGACTAGACCCTCGGAAGGTTGGATAAAAGTTTTTAGGGTTGATAAATCTCCTTCTGTGGCTAGTTTTCTGACAATGTTTTTAAAATAATAAACAGGTATTACATTTTATCAAATATTTCTTCTGTACCATTTGAAATAATCGTACGCTTTCTCTCTTTTGGCCTATTAATGTAGAGATTACACTGATAATTAATTTTTCTGCTATTGAACCTTCAAACCATTTGGTTATCTACGATTTCATTTAAAATGATTGGAGTCCTCCTGCTACTAATGACGGCCTCAGTTATGTCTAAGCCTCTCCGCTCCTTGAACAAAGCTGCCCTGGACAGCCCAGCAGTCCTTCCTTATGGGCTCTACAGCCAAATCCAGCCTGGCAAAGGCTTCTCCCAATAACGCTTAACTTCCCCACAGGCCTCTGCAAGGGGTGTGTGCTCACAGGAGCCGCCCTGGTGGGAGGGAGGAGGTCATCAATGTGGTTTGAGTAATTCATGGTCTAAAGGGGCCAAATGCATTTGTTCTTGGTTTTTGTATCTTTGGTTTTTTTGATAGGAGCTTCACTACTGATGGGTTCTAGGCAGCTGTCTTACAGACGCGTAAGAGTAGGAAGGGGCGCATTTTGGGATGGCTTGGGGATCTTTGACACTTAAAGAAAAAATACCCCTGGGAGCTGCGTTTGGCCCATCCCCCTCTGTGTACTGAAGAGTTGGGCTGTGAGGGGAGGGGGCTGGAACCCCTCCTCCAGAGGGTGCAACCTGGGTCTTCCATCTGGAACATAAAGATACTTGCTGTTCATGAATACACTTGATGTTCAAGTATTAAGACTTATGCAACATTTTTTACTTTTCTAATAAAAAAAAATGCCCCTGATCCCCACCTCTACCCTGGCCATTGAACAGAATTCTACCCAAAAGCAAGCTTCCTTTTTTGATGGCCCAAATTTTGGGAGCTTTCCATGAGCTTTCCTGATGTTCATATGCATTCAGTCCTTGCAAATTGTTATGAGCTGGGGCCGGCCCCATGGCTTAGTGGTTAAACGTGCGTGCTCCGCTACTAGCAGCCCGGGTTCAGATCCGGGGCACGCACTGACGCACCACTTGTCCAGCCATGGTGAGGCCGCGTCCCACATACAGCAACTAGAAGGATGTGCAACTATGACATACAACTATCTACTGGGGCTTTGGGGAGAAAAAGGGGCAAAAAAAAAAAAAAATGAAGAGGATTGACAGTAGATGTTAGCTCAGGGCTGGTCTCCCTCAGCAAAAAAATAAATAAATAAATTGTTATGAGCTGAAATGTGTCCCCCCAAAACTTATATGTTGAAGTCCTATCCCCCAGTATGTCAGAATGTGACTGTATTTGAAGATAGGGTCTTTAAAGAGGTAATTAAGTTAAAATGAGGTCATTAGGGTGGGCCCTAATCCAACATGACTGGTGTCCTTATAAGAGGAGGAGATTAGGATACAGACCTTCACTGAGGGAAGAACATGTGGGGACATCTTGAGAAAGTGACCATCTATAAGCCAAGGAGAGAGGCCTCAGAAGAAACCAACCCCGCTGACACTTGATCTCAGACTTCTAGCCTCTAGCACTGTGAGAAAATAAACTCTCACACCCAGTTTAAGCCCTCCAGTCTGTGGTACTTTGTTACCTCTGCCCTAGCAAACAATACAGAAAGATACGACAGGAAGGTATGCGAGTGTTGAGGTTGGGGTGAACCTGGGCACAGGCGCTACCCCCACAGGGCAGTTTACCCATTCACTTTCCCTTATCCACGCATGTACATAAAAAGTATTTATTGAGGAAAAGCCAATCTACGTAAAAGTTATTTTCAATAAGTAAATGACCATTATGGTATTTTTTTTTTTTTAGGAAACTTAAACGAAAGAAAGAGTAGTAATATTAAGAAAGAACAGTAATAATTATAGTTAAAAATATTAATAATAATAAAAACTGGTTACTGAGCACATACTGTCAGTTAAACAGTGCACTGTAAGATTTGCAGAGATCATTTTATTTTTAATCCTCAGAACTCAATGAAGTGATTCTCATGAGCCCCATTTAACAGATGGGGAAATGGAGGCTCACAGAGCGAATGACAGATCTGGAGTAGCTCAATAAATGACAACAGCAGGTTTTAACTGAAGGCCTAACTCCAAATTGCATTCTCTTGCCATTTCAGCATATATGTTTTAAAAAATTAATTCTATCTTCAGTCAGTTTTTATCAGGAAGAGTAAATGCTAACACGATTTCCTTGAACACTACTGATAAAGTTGGAAATGATTTTAAAGCTTGCCCCGAGAGGAAAGTAAACCTGTAATCAGCACGAGATAAATCATCCTCATCTTTCACAGAAATCACTATAATCAAAGCTGTTCTCATATCTCATTGATGCTGACCTGGTTTTTAATGGCTTCTATTTCAAACTTGAGCTCAGGCACAAAAAGAAGACAAAACGGAATATGAAAACATCTGCATTAGCCAGAAGAATTCTCAGATTACTTAGTGTTGACAATTTTATACTCCAAAAGTATAATCTAGTGTTTTACCCATATTAAAAAGTATGTGAAAAAAGGTTTTAATTCAAAAATTTAAAAATACTATCCAGCTTCAAGTGGATAGTATTTTAAGAACTTTAAATCTCTATAGAACTTAATATAAGAAATGGTAATAAATAAATTCTAACTGGAGAAAAATTGAAGCATAATTTAAATACACTATTCATGTTAGCATGTTTTGGGGAGATTGTGTTTTTTCCTTTGAATTATTTCCATGTATTCTTTATTTAATTTAAGAGGATTTATTCAATATAAAAGGATAATAGGAATCATCTTATATTAACTTCATCAAGCAGTATCTTGCTTTTATCTTTTGTATTTTATCCAAACTCCCCTAATGTGAGACAGCTGTGTCTCACTTTGTTATCATTAGGAATTGTGACTGAAATCTTCAGTAAAGCACCCTTCCATTTACTATTTGCCATGTAAGTAAAGCATTCGGCTCTAGAGAAAGAAGGATAAAGAAAGGCCCCCATAACTTAATGGATGTGCTTCAGAAGACAGAAGGAACTAAACACTTGGAAGAACGATGTTGATATCTTTTAACTACATCAATTAAGATTTTATCTTTGAACAAGGATGAGTCAATATTTTACAGGCGAGGTCCAGTCTGAATAGAGGTCTGGTCTTGTCGCCTCACCCCAACCCCGGCCCCTCCAAGATCACTATGCCTGAGATTTTAATGCTATATTATTTGGTTGGTTGTTTGTTTTCCAGATAAATGTTATGACTTTAGAATTTGAAATCAAGAAGTAATTACATCATAATAGTTTTTAAGGAACAATGGAGAGATTTAAAATTTCGCAAACAATTTTCTGTTTTCTTCCAAATGCAACTTATTTGAAGGAATTCCTGATGATTTGCTGTTTTGTATAATGCTGTCAGTATTTCTCCAGGAGGATCGTACTTACATGGTGCACATGAGACAAGTTCTGTTTCCTATCCCCATTGTACAGAGGAAACTGAAGCACAAGTTTTCCATCTAAATCCTCTGATTCATGAGTCGGGGGATGTATTAGTCATCTACAGCTGCATAACAAATTATCCTGAAATTTAGTTTAAAGTAACAAAAATTTATTATCTCACAATTTTTGAGGGTCAAGAATTTGAGAGTGTCACAGTTGAGTGGATCTGGCTGGGGGTCTCCCATGAGGTTCCAGTCAAGAGATCAGCTAGGGCTGCAGTCACCTAAAGGCTTGACTGGGACTGGGGGAACCACTTCCAAAAAGGCTCACTTACAGGCTGTTGGCAGGGGGCCTTAGTTTCTCTCTGGCTTTTGGCAGAAGGCCCAATTTCTTGCCGTATGGACCTCTCCACAGGGCTGACCATGTGTCCTCACAGGATGGCAGCTAACTCTCCCCAGAGTAAGTGAGCTAAGAGAGTGAGCAAGGAGCAAGTGCCAGTGCTCTTTACAGCCTAACCTCAGAAGTGACACATCTACACGTCTGCCGCATTCTATTCATTAGTGGTAAGTCTCTAAGTACTCAAGGGGCAGGAAATTGAGGTCCACCTTTTAAGGGAAGGGTATTAAAGACTTTGTGGACATATTTAAAAGCACCTCCCAGAAAACCGGTCTTAACCTATTATTGTTCTTTGAGGTACACATCACTTCAATAAGATGCACCTATCTTAAGTAAACAGCTGAGTGAATACATACAGGTATTCATACATACATACACACATACATCAAACATACCACACAGAGCACGATGTGGAATACCCTGCACAGAAGAGTCCCAAAAAGTAACTACTATTTTTGAACTACAATTTTACCTTTTAATAACCACTGTTTTTGGCTACTATTATCTGACTTCTGCTATCATGGACTTAAAATACGCATAAATAAAATCATACAGCACATACTTTTTTGTGCCTGGTTTCTTTCTCTTAACATTGTCTATGAGATTGGCCCATGTTGTTTCTGTGGTCATAGTTCATTCTTTTTCATTGTTGCATAGCTTTCCATTTAAAACCATACCATAATGCTATTTATCCATTCTACTTTTGATAGACATTTGGGTTATCTCCACTTTGGGTCTGTTGTAAATTCTGCTCTATGAATATTCTTTTTGAGGTCCTTTGCTGGACAAATGCACTCATTTCTATTTGGTATTTAATTAAGATCAGAATTTCTGGGACACGGAATAGAAGATAGTAGATAATCAGAGTTTTAGTAGATAATGAAAGTTTTCCAAAATAGCTGTACCAATTTACAGTTCCACAAGCAGTGAATGGAAATTCCAAATGTTCCCATCCTTGTTAACACTTAGTGTTGTCCATTCCTAAGATTTTAATCTTTCTGGTGGGTGAGTATGCTTTTAATTTGCATTTCCCTGGTTATAACTGATATTGAGTACTTTTTCATATGTGTAAAAGCCATTGAAAAGTGCCTGTTCAAGTCATTTACCCATCTTTTCATTGTAATTCTTTCCTCATATTAATTTATAAGCATTCTTTATGTATTTGAAGTATAAGTATGAGGTACATACATTGCAAACATCTTCTCCAAGCCTTTAATTTGCCTTTTTACTCTCTTCCTACAGTGGCTTTTGGTAAACATAAGTTCTTAATTGTAGTAAATTCTGTTTTTCAGGTTTTAGAGCTTATATTCTTATAACCTATATCATTGGATAAATAAAAAAAATTAAATTTAGGGGCTGGCCTGGTGGCGTAGTGGTTAAGTCAGAGCACTCTGCTTCAACAGCCTGGGGTTCGTGGGTTGGGATCCTGGGTGCAGACCTACACACTGTTCATCAAGTCATGCTGTGGCGGTGTCCCACATACAAAATAGAGGAAGACTGGCATAGATGTTAGTTCAGCAACAATCTTCCTCAAGCAAAAAGAGGAGGATTGAAGATTAGCAACAGATGTTAGCTCAGGGCCAATCTTCCTCACCAAAAGAAAAAAATTTTTAAATAAATAAAATAAAATTTAGGAGAAATAAAGAGTAATACATTTTGCCTTCCAGATAAGTCATCCAAAATAAAAATTCCACACTCAGTTCTTCAAAGAAAAGAGTTATGGTGGTTTCCAAAGAAAGATGAAGGGAATACAGGGAAAAGTCCCATGTAGAGCTGAGAAAATCTGGGTACAGATATGTTTTTGGAAATATAGATTGTCTCCTGTCAGATATGGGGTAGTAGACCCCACAAGCAGTGCCTGGCTGGCAGCTTAGCAGGATTGAAACTTAGGAAAATAGGGACTATGTCAGTCTTGTTTACCTACTTATCTTGAACTCTTAGCAATGCCTGGTAAAAAAAAAAAAAAAAAAAAAGTGCTCAAAAATATTTGCTTAGTAAGTCGATAGAAATGAGCCCCAACTCAAAATGGAATGTGCCCTCCCAGCAAAAAGACACCCTTTAGCAGGAAAAATGTGTTTTGCTGAGTAAGGTGGAAATTTAAAGGGAGAGGTAATGAGAAAACATCTCAGTGAGATGTGTGTCAGAAGTACTCCTACGCATAGACCGATAGAACAGAACGGGGAGCTCAGAAATAAACCCAGGCATATATGGTCAACTAATTTATGACAAAGGAGCCAAGAATATATAATGGGGAAAGGACAATCTCTTCATTAAATGGTGTTGGAAAAACTGGACAGATGCATGCAAAAGACTAAAACTGGACAAATATCTTACACCATACACAAAAATCAACTCAAAATGGATTAAAGACTAGAATGTGAGACCTGAAACCAAAAAACTCCTACAAGAAAACTTAGGAGGTTAGCTCCTTGACATGAGTCTTGGAGATGATTTTTTTGGATTTCACACCAAAAGCAAAAGTAACAAAAGCAAAAATAAACAAGTGAGACAATTTCAAACTAAAAAGCTTCCTCGTAGCAAAGGAAACCATCAACAAAATGAAAAGGCAACTTACCAAATGGGAGGAAATATTTTCAAATCATATATCTGATAAGGGGTTAATATCCAAAATATAAAGAACTCATATAACTCAATAGCAAAAAAACAAACAATCTGATATAGAAATGGGCAGAGGATCTGAATAGACATTTTTCCAAAGAAGACATACAGATGGCCAACAGGTACAAGAAAATGTGCTCAGTGTCACTAATCATCAGGGAAATGCAAATCAAAACCACATTGAGATATAACCTCACACCCATTAAAATGGCTATTATCAAAAGACAAGAAATAACAACTGTTGGCGAGGACGTGGAAAATGTAAACTGGTGTGGCCACTATAAAAAACTGTATAGAGGTTCATCAAAAAATTAAAATAGAACTACCATATGATCCAGCAATTCCACTTCTGGGTATTTATCCAAAAGAAATGAAAACACTAATTCAAATAGATACATGCACCCCCACGTTCATAGCAGCATTAATTACAATAGCCAAGACATGAAAGCAACCTAAGTGCCCATTGATGGATGGATGGATATTCAGCCGTAAAAAAGAAGGAAATTCTGCCATTTGCAACAACATTGATGGACCTCAAAGGCATCATAAGTCAGAAAGAGAAGGACAAATACCATATAATCTCACTTATATATGGAATCTAAAAATAATCAAAAAACAAACTCATAGATACAGAGAACAGACTGGGGGTGGCCAGAGGCAGGGGGTGGGGTTGGGGGTGAAATGGGTGAAGCTGTACAAAAGTACAAGCTTCTAGCTATAAAATAAACCAGTCCTGAGTACGTAATATAGAGCACAGTGAGTATACTTAATAATACCGCACTGTATATCTGAATGTTGCTAAGAGAGTAGATCTTGAAAGCTCTCATTGCAAGAAAAAATAATTTGTAATTATGTGGTAATGAATGTTAATTACACTTATTGTGGTGATCATTTTGCAATATATACATATATTGAATCATTCTGTTGTACACCTGAAACTAATGTAAGATTATATGTCAATTATATTGCAATTTACAAAATAAAATGAAATAAAATAAAACTACTCTTATAGACAGAATAATAGCCTCTCAATGAAGTGTATGTCCTAATCCTCAGAACTTTGAATATGTTACCTTACATGGCAAATGGGACTTTGTTAATGTGATTAAAGGAGTAACCAGCCTAGGAATGCAGATGGCATCCAGAAGCTGAAAAAGGCAAGGAACAGATTCTCCCCTCTGGGATTCCAGAAGGAACCAGCTCTGCCAACATCTTGACTTTAGCACAGTGAGACTGATTTTGGACTACTCCAGAACTATAAGATAATAAATTTGTGAGGCTTTAAGCCACTATGTTTGTGGTAATTTGTTACAACAGCAACAGGAAAGTAATACAGTCATGGTGAGATATTATCACAGACCAACCACATTGTCAAAAATCAAATAGTCTGACAGTACTTGTGTGGCCAAGAGTGTAAGGCAATAGGAATTCTCATACACTAATGATATAAGTGCAAAAGAGTACAACCACTTTGGGAAACAATTTGCCATTAGCTGGTAAAGTGAAAGTATCTGTATACCCTTAACCCAACAATTCTCTTTCTAGGTATGTATTCTAGAGAAAATTTTGCACAGGTAGACCAAGAATACAGGTGGAATGAACTTTACAGCAGCACTGCCTGTAACACTAAAATTACTAAAAACATCCCAAATATCCACTGAGAGTTGATTGGAGAGAACCAATGCTACAGATGCATAGAGTGGGAAACCATACAGCAGAGCAAGTGGATGCGCTCGAGTTACATGCATCGTTCTGGAGGCATGTCCAAAATGGCTGGCTGTGGAAGAAAACATATGACCAGATTCCATTTAGATAAAGCTCAGAACAGACAAAGCTAAATAAATAGTTAGGAATACATAACTATGTGTTAAAGAATAAAGGAAAGAAAGGGATCTGGAGCAGGCAGGGCAAGGAGGGACTTCAAAGAGACAGACTGTCAGTGTTGCACTTCTTAGGCTGGGAGACAGGTATTCCATTTTTTTAAATTACTCTTTATATTTAAATTTATGTTATATATACTCTTTTGTGTATGTGACATATTTCAAAATACAAAAGGGCTATTCTCTGATATCTTTTGATTTCTTTTTATAACGTTCTCAACTAAGTTATTGCACAATTTTTGTTAGGTTTGTTCCTATGTACCTTTTGTTGTTGTTGTTGATGTTATAAATGATTGCTTTTTAAAATTGTATTTGTTGCTGGTTCATTAAAATATAACTCACTTTTGTATATTGTTCTTCTATCTGGGGACATTGTTAAACTCTCTTACGCTAATAATTTGTCTATAGATTATTTGTTTTTCTAATATAGATAATCATGTCATCTGCAAACAATGACAATTTGTTCCTTTCCTCATCTTTATAGCTTTATTTCTTTTCTTGTCTTATTACAATGAATAAAAGTTTCAGAACAGTGTTTAATAGACTTAGTGATAGTGGCTATTCTCAACTTGTTCCCGATTTTAAAATCTCATTACTGAGTATGATGTTACTGTATGTTTTTGTAGACATTCTTCATCGGGTTTTGAAAGTTCTTTTCCTTTCCTAATTTGCCTAAAGTTTGTAAACTGAATGATTACTGAATGTGATCAATGTTTTTTCTGTGCCTGTTGAGATGATCATATAATTTTTCTCCTTTAATCACTTAATGTAGTAAATTACACTCATAAATTATTCAGATTTGGAAATGATCTCTATAGCATCTATAGTTATATGCCATTTTCGTTCAAACTAGTCTCTAAGAGAAAAGTTAAAAATTGATGGGATTTATCTTTACAGATTTGTGTTGAGTCCTTCACAAAGATACAGAATCTGAGAGTCTATAAAATCATCACCAACTTCATTGCCTAGAAAATTATTGCTATGGTTATAGCAATAGTAGATTACATTTGAAAAATATCTGGTAAAATCATTAGAAATGCCCACTAAGTGTTCAGTCCTGATAAGTCCTTATATCTGACCACTTATAAGTAGGGTCTTTCCAGGATTGCATTAAGTGTTTCTCAAGGTTTCGGGTAAAGATTTTGTGTTAGATACTTTGATGAGTCAAGAAAAAGAAATTTGTCATTTTTTTCTCTTGATTTTATACACTATGTAACAGCAATGATATTTGCACTTACCTATCTGTTGGCTGTCTATATCACTGTCCACATCTCAATTCTTTCCTAAATGCATCACAAGGAGGAGTGGTTTATGATTCCTGTACCTGAATTTGTATTATGAGATCATCAGAACCTGAGAAGGAAGGAAACTAATAGATATAAGGGGGGGGGGGGTCTCCATACTTTGATGTGAGATATCTCAGTTCCAAAGCAATAGAAGGATTTACCCAAACGGCGTTAACAGTGGGTAGGAGCAGATCCCGGGTTGGTATCAGAGCTGAGACTCCCAGTGCAGGGCTCTGTCAAGCCTCAGACATGACTGAGGATTTAGCCATGCCTTAATGGGAAGGCCACAGATAGGCTGCTCTTAGAATGTAACCTTCATTCCTCCTGGCAGGTCAGATGTCAAACATAATTATCTATTCTGTTGAAATCAAAATGAAGTGTATTGAAAGCGACCATTATACACTGAGCTTTGCCCCATCAAAGTGTCACCGTCTTGGATTGACTAAAAGGCTTTTATTAAAGCGTAAATAAAAAGTGGACAGATGGCATTGAAGTTTTCCTGAGAGGTTTCAAGAGACCATATTCTTTAGAAGAACTAGGACTTCCCTTGGAGCAAAGCAATAGGTTACTAGACTCTAGAGAGAATAAATAAAATGGTCTGATGTTCATTTTTTATTCTCAGTAAAATATTGATGGAGTACCACTGTCAAAATCTATTTGGCAAACTGCAAATGCGCCTTAAATTACAACCCTTTATGTTTCCAGACACAAAGAACAGCTTCGTTCAAAATGTTCCAAAATAATAGGTGTAGGAAAAAAAATACTGAATTCTGGTTTATACATTTGATAATAAAACCATCAATGTTGTATTTAAAGAAATTCATGTATGCTACAAAATCTAGCAAAGGTCAATGAACCTTCTGACTGTACTTACATATGTACCGAATATTTATTTTTTCTTTCCATTTAATTTTAAAAAGATTATTTGTGTCAACAGTTTTACAAACCATTATAAACTATTTTAAATATTTTATTTCTAGCATTCCTAAGCATACACTTTGCCAGTTGAAATCCTACAGCAATAGGAGAATAACTCAAACCTAACACAAATTTATTTACCAAATATATAAAGAATATTCTTTTGGGATTATAGTCGATAAAATGTTTTCAAATGCAGCAACAATATTTTTTACAGCAGTAGTATAAAAACACTAGAGGAAGCATTTTGTCTTCTTTTTCATGTACAATGTTCCCTTCAGGGTTAACCTTTAGTTTAAAGTGTTCTTATTACTTTCAGAGGACACAGAATAGGCAGCCAGACATAGCTTTCAGTAGGTAATTAAGGGTTCTATTCTCTTTCAATTTCTTATACTTTACCAATTACACTAAAACAAAGCGTACAAAAAACAGGAAGAATAATATCCATCTAAGTTGAATAAAGCATTTGAATTACTTTTGCAAGTTTTAATTGGATTCATTTCTTTCAATAAAATTTTTGTCTTAGAACATTGTTAGATTTACAGAAAAATTGCAAAGATATTACAGATTTCCCATACACCCCACATCCAGTTTTCCCTATTACTAACATCTTATATTAGTATGATACATTCGTTACAATTAACAAACCAATATTGATAAATTATTATTAACTAAAATTCATACTTTATTCAGATTTCCTTAGATTTTACCTAATGTTCTTTTTCTAGTCCAGCATCTGATCCAGGATGCCACGTTACATTTAGTGGTCGTGTCTCCTTAGGCTCCTTTCGGCTGTGACAGTTTCTCAAACTTTCCTTGTCTTTGATGACCTTGATAGTTTTGAGGTGTATTGGTCAGGTATTCTGTAGACTGTCCTTCAATTTGAATCTGTCTGATGTTTTTCTCACGGTTAGACTAGGGTTATATATTTTGGGGATGATGATCACAGAGATAAGGTGCCATTTTTATCACGTGATATCAAGGGTACATACCAACAACATGATTTATCACGTGATGTTGAACTTCAACACATGGCTGAGAGAGTGTTTGTCAGGTTTATCACCTTAAAGTTAGTCTAGTTTTTTCCCTTTCCATACTATGCTCTTTAGAAAGAAGCCGCTATGTGCAGCCCACATTTCAGGAGTAGAGTGTTATGCTCCATCTCCTTGAGGGTAAAGCATCTACATAAATTATTTTGAATTCTTCTGCACAAGAGATTTGTTTATTCTCCCCCAACTATTTATTTATTCTTTTATTTATATCAATGTGGACTCATGGATATTTATTTTATACTTTGGGCTATAATGCGCTATTACTTTATTTATTTTGTTGGTCAGATTTTTCCAGCTTTGACCAATGGGGCTCTTTCAGTTGGCTTGTGTCCCTTTGACATAGTCCTATCATTATGTGTGTATGGGCTTTTTGGTTTTGTTTTGTTTTTTAGCACTGTCTTACTTTCTGGCACTATAAGATGCTCCAGGATCATCTTGTTTATTTCCTGCCTCAGTCCTAGAATCAGCCATAGCTCCACAGAGCCCTAATTCCTTTTATTAGAGACTGGTATTAGAAAAAAGATCTGGGCACTAGGTCTGCTTGTTCCTACTGGGGTATCATTTCTTTTAGGTCCTCTCAGCTAACAGAGCAAGGAAATACATGTGTGTATAGTGATCTGTGTATACACACATATCTATAAGTATATCTAATATGTAACCATCTATGTCTATATTAAGCTAAACATGAGCTCACACTGATGTCTCCAACTCCTGTCCATTATACCATGGATCATTCTAGCCTCCCCTTCCTACATACAATAACCTCCCACCCCAAGAGTGAAAAACTACCCATCATCCACTTACTGAATTGCTCAACTGCAGTACACATGTGTAGCTGTGTCAGAATTGTTAACCCATGTCCCCAAGGGGAAACACCTTTATCAACTAGAATACAGTGCTTATGTGTAGTTTCTTTTGCCTGAGTCTTACAGACTCCGCTCATTTCTGAAGATACTTAGGTTAGCACCGGCTTCCCCTCCACCCCCAACTGACTTTTTTTGAAAGAGAAAGAAAGCAGAAATAATCATCTGGTAAACTTTTACACTTTGGTGTTTCTGTTTACAAATTAAAAAATTTAAGCAGGAATGAAGAACTCACCGTGCAGATCACAGCTCTAATATTTTATGTAAAAAAATAATTCTTTAGAACAAGAGTTAGACAAGTAGGCTCTGGAAGGAAATATTTTCTTATATTTCAAAGAGAAATTTAGAACACAGCACTCAAGACATCGATTTTATTTAAGCTTAACTACCTAGCTGTCACTTTGTGTCAACAGACCAGCTACATAAACAAAAGCAGAGTGTAGGAAAAGATGGAAGCATTTTTGCAAGACTCCTGCAGACTACCCATGACAGAGGGCACAGCTGTGTAATTTATCTTTTACGTTCAATATAGTCTCATAATCAAATAGATTATTTTAACGTATTTTTGGTTATTAGCAATAGGATTGTGAAATAATAGCTTAAAGTTTCTTCAGGCTACCAAACTTTAAGGAATATTTCCTTTGTGAGTTCAACTCTCAAGCTAACCTAAAAATTTGAGCACAGTGTTGATTAGAAATGAAGGTTCTTATTACCAAAAAATAGACAGATAATGATGGACTAATTCTTAACAGCTCTTTAATTACTGGGCACTTGCCTCAGGCTCTGCAGCATTTACTTTAAATAGTGCTTCCCCCAAATTAATTTTCCTTTCTTCTTAGTTGTATGACATCTAATGACCTGACAGACTATTTTGAACAAAGATGAATAAATTAGTCATTTATGTAGCTGAATATATTTATCATAATTATGAAGGAGTGAATATATCAAATATATTAATTTATATAATGTATGTATTGTCCTAGCTCAAGGTAGAATACTGACTAGTAACAACAAGAAAATCTAATTTCTAAAAGGGAACAAGCTTTCCTCACTTTTTTTTTTCTTTTTTTGTTTTTGTTTGTTTTTCATGTGTGTGAGGAGATCAGCCCTGTGCTAACATCTACCAATCCTCCTCTTTTTTTGCTGAGGAAGACTGGCCCTGGGCTAACATCCGTGCCCATCTTCCTCCACTTTATATGGGACGCTGCCACAGCATGGCTTGCCAAGCAGTGCCTCGGTGTGTGGCCGGGATCCGACCCAGTGAACCCCGGGCCGCCGCAATGGAGCACGTGCACTTAACCGCTTGCGCCACCGGGCCGGCCCCTACAAGCTTTCCTCACTTAAGGTTACATGATCAAGATAAAATTTTGTAACCTTCATGGAGTATTTCATTTGGAATCTTAGTAAGATTTTCTTGTGTGTGTGTGAGGAAGTTTAGCCCTGAGCTAACATCTGTCCCCAGTCCTCTTCTTTTTGCTGAGGAAGATTGGCCCTCGGCTAGCATCCGTGCCCATCTTCCTCCACTTTATATGGGACGCCGCCACAGCATGGCTTGACAAGCGGTGCCTTGGTGCACACCTGGGATCCGAACTTGCAAATCCCGGGCTGCCAAAGCGGAGTGCGCGCACTTAACCGCTATGCCACTGCGCCAACCCCTGGAATCTTAGTAAGATTTTAAAGTTGTTTTCTTTATTTGGAATTAAGTTTGGGGAATGCTAGAAATGACACCCAAAAAATCTTCTGTCTTCTTCTCACTCTTATCTTCAAATTTCATCTACTTTTCTTTTTATGCATAGAAGGAGCAAAAGAAAATTTAACCACTTTTCTACATTTAATACCAAACAATTGGCTGAACTTTTTCAGTGAATTGATTGACTTCTATTGAAATAAGTAAGACTATCTTTGTCATGCAACGGCATAACAACTGCTTGACAAGTGATCAATTTAGTCCTTGTCTACAGTTACTCTGTCAGATAGTACATATGTCTGTAAATATGTCTCATGTGCTGAAGTCCAGCTGATGACTAGATGGTACTTGGATTCCTGGGTTGAAAAAGCTTCTGAAAACACAAGCATGGTGAGAGAACGGTGCTGTAAGTGACTAGCAATGCCTGTCACCAGTGAGGCAATGAGAAAGAGTGGCAAAATATCTGTATTTACCTTTTCTAGGTTGTGATATTGACTGTTTGTGATAGAATTAACTCATATTTTAGAATCAAATTAGTAAAACCAGTATTACTTTATCTGATAAGCATTTATGATTTTTCGCTTTACGTAAAACTGATTCCATTTTTGTGCTCTGGTCATATCAACTTTTCCTCCTCCTGAGAAACAAAGACCATAAAATATATTACGTAAAGTCACATAAGATATAATTTTTCTAAGTAATTCTTCCTAAATCCACATTACTGGATTATAAACTTCATGAGGGCAGGAATAATGCCCTATTGATCTCTTAACTTCCTGCAACGCCATAACCCAGAATTTAAAATGATGACTCTGTTGTATAAACCTGGCGTCCCACCCCACTTGTAAGAAAGTCCCAAGTCCTTACCATGAGCTCCCAGTCCCTACGTGATCTGGCTCCTGACAGCTTCTCTGACCTTCTCCCACTCTCACCTGCCCTCACTTCTATCCAGCCATTCTGGCCTTCCTGCAGGGCTTCTTAGAAGGTAGATACAATCCCACCCAAGGGTCTATGAATTTACTGGTTCTTTCGACTGCAACTCCCTGCCTCTAGGCATCTGCATGGCCCACTCTCTCAGTCACTACATTTAGGTCCCATCAAATATCATCTCCTCAGGAGGAATGTCCTAAAACAGTGACCCCAGCCCCATCTATCCCCTTCTGCTTCATTTCCCTCCAGCACTTATCACTATCTCATATTACATTACAGACTTGCGTATATTTTGTCTTTCTACCACTGGAAGGTAAATTCTAAAGGGCAAGAAATGCATCTTTTTTGTTCACTGGTAGAGTCCCAGCACCCAGAAGGCCAGATGACACATGTGGATGCTCAATAAATGGATTCATTGATGAAGAAAACACTGTTAGAAAGAGCTTCTCTTAGAGTCCAAACCCCAAATAACAATCTCCGCCTAGACCCCAGAGGCCTCAATAATGAGGGAAAGAGCTAAATTCCCACCTTTGAAAACCTGAGTTGAGTGGCTTCTATTTAATCTATTTTCGCAGCAAAACCTTCCTTTCACACACAAAATATAGAGTCCTAAATATATAAAACAGGTTAGGGCCGGCCCCGTGGCTTGGTGGTTGAGTGAGCGCGCTCCGCTGCTGGCGACCCGAGTTCGGATCCCGGGCTCCCACCGGCGCGCTGCTTCTCCGGCCATGCTGAGGCCGCGTCCCACATACAGCAACTAGAAGGATGTGCAGCTATGACACACAACTATCTACTGGGGCTTTGGGGGGAAAAAATAAATAAATAAAATCTTAAAAAAAAAAAAAAAAAAAAAAAAAAAAAAAAAAAAAAACAGGTTAACTGGAAGTCACGTTGGCCCAATTGAGGTGGAGAACTCAGAACACTCATCTTCCTCCACGAAGGTTACCATTAAGGCAGTTCTCCGAGACCTTCCGGCTCTTGGCATCTCCACTGGCCTCTCCCAGCTGCTGCCTGCTGAGCCTGGGCATCTGTACATCGTGTTCTGGACACACCCTGCTCTTCACAGCAGCAACTCGGGTACTTTACGCTCTCTTATTCTTGAGCCTTGAGTCACAGAGCAGCCGACCCGAAGCATACTGTTAGATTTAACAGGGCCATTGTACGCAACACTTTCCTGCATCAAGCACCTCAGAGGCAGATGTCGAATATGTCTCTTTTCTCAAGCTGGCATACTAGAGTATGTGCCTCTTAATAAGAATGTAAGTATTTTCACTAAGAATTATATATGTTCTAAATTTATTTGCACTTGAGATAGGAATTCTTTATATTTAATAAGGTCTCAGGATGCAATTGTTACAGAGCACTTATAGCAGCAATGTTTAAATATTCATGAAAATATTATCATACTGTTTGCTACTTTTTCAGCTAAAAATAAACCATTAATAATCCATTTCCACCTTTTGAGAATACATCAAACAAGGAGTCTGCAAAGTCAGAAGGTGTATATTTAATTGAGAGCTCAAGAAAACCAGTGACTATAAATGTCCAGCAGTAGAAAATATACAGGTCTAAAACTACTAAAATTATAGTGGTTTCAGAATTTAACACCTGTGTAAAGGAGATAGATAAATGGAACGGGTGGGATGGAGAGAATGGAAGCGAGCATGAGAGGGAAGTAATATCTTCCCTTACTGTAAAATTTTCTAATTGATGCAACGTCACATGCCTCTCATCCAGGCCTTCCAGCTAATTTTAAAATAACATTTCATTTTAATCTCCAATTTTCCGATGGAAATAATGAAGAGAAAGAAGTTAAGTACTTGGTCCAAAGCTCTGCATCTTCCAAATTCTTTCCAGCTCTAATCTCCCACTCATGAGATAGAAATAGGCAAATCTTTAAATTATATTGCTTATTCTCTGTCCTTTACTAATATAGGCAATGGCTTTACAGCCATTACACCTGGACAATCACCTAATAAGGGAGCTATTGAAAATCACTATAGACCCAGCTCATTGGATTCTGTCATCTCCACTATACTTTTTGGCTATGTGTGAAACTTTCACTCAAGAGATTTCCTGTGCCTGTAACTTTGTCAGCTGACGTGGAGCTGGAACGTTCTACAAAGGCATTAGTACTCTGTGCTATGTAGGCAGAGTCTAATTTAGAAACAGGTTATACAGTTACTAAGCTAATGTGTTAAGGCAGTAATTTGGATCTGGAATATATTTCCCCATGGAAACATTCTTACATATGGTAGTTTGGTTTTAAGACAAGACCACAAAGACTATCTAATCCATAATGAACCAAAATTAACATACTAATGCACAGTTTTAATGATGTGAAGCCCATTTTCAACTTTGTATCTATAGAAAAATGTACTCTGAAACCCAAATGGGACCCCCAGGAATATGTGTTTTCTAAGGAGTTGACACTGGGGAACAGGAACTCCATATGGGATGCAGGAAAAATATTTCAGGCAATAGTAACTTACAAAGCTCCTTACCATTTCATAAAGGAAAGCAACTAAGTCAATCAGACCCCAACGGTTGTTCCTGATGGGAAGACAGATCAACGCTGGGACTCACCTGCCAGACTTCTGTATTTGAGGTTCTTTGAAGGTCAAGTGATTGTATATTGTATACAAGTTGAGATCTGTTGTTAATGAGGCAGGCCCTGCTGGTAGGCTCTGCAGTGGTTTTCAAGGCAGGGAGCATGCTATGAAGGGTCTTGAATAATCTAGCTTCCCAAAAGTACTTTTGCATCAGCTTGCTTCCTTCTCTGACATAACACTCCCACCTTAGAGTACCTGAGGGATCGTCAACCTACACATCAATAGGTATGCAATGGCAACTCCCACATCGAAAGTAAAAGGGTAAACACCTAAAACACCAGAAAACAACAAGGAGGAGAAACAAAACAGTAAACATCCCCACTGATGAAATAAGTAAACTGCTATAGAACTCTCCCTCACGTGACACTATGGAGCAGCAAGGGAGACAGGGCCAAGGAGGGAAGAGCCAACCTTCCATCTCTGCACCCATGCTGTGGGGCAGCCCTGCAGCCACCACACTGGGTCACAAAGGGAGAAGGAAATGCTAAAGTTCCTAGCACAGAGGACCCTATGTCATGCAGGGCTTCATGGAGAGCCAGGAAGGTTTTCCACTAGCCGTTCTAGGAAGAACTCACGTCTACAGAGATAATAACAACATAGCAGGCTGGTGTCATACTTCTCCACAGATGCTAGAAGTGCTGGAAGACAGTGGCACCATGTGTAACCTGGGAAGGGAAGCAGGACCCAGGAAGCGCATACCTGGTCCACGACAACATCAGACAAACTCAAAGTGAAAGAATTCTACAAAATAATTGATCATTGCTCTTCAAAAATGTTGAGATTATGAGAAACTGTCACAGATTGGAGGACACTATGGAGGAAGAAGAAGTAAATGCAATGTGAGATCCTGGATAGGAACTTGGAACAGAAAAAAAAAAAAAAATTAGTTTAAAAACTGGTGAAATTCTGGGGCCGGCTCAGTGGCGTAGTGGTTAAGTTTGCACATTCAGCTTTGGCAGCCCAGGGTTCGCCAGTTCGGATCCTGAGCATGGACCTACTCACCACTCATCAAGCCATGTTGAGGCAGTGTCTCATATAGAAGAGCTACAGCTCTACAACTATGACATACAACTATGCACTGGGGCATTGGGGAGGCAAAAAAGAGAGGAAGATTGGCAACGGATGTTAGCGCAGGGCCAACCTTCCTCAAAAAAAAAAACTGGTGAAATTCAAATAAGATCTATAGTTAATAGTATTGTACCAAAGCTAATTTGCTGGTAATGTACTGTAGTTATGGAAAATGTTTACATTAGAGAAATCTAATATTACTTTTGCAATTGTTCTGTAAGTCTAAAATGAGTCAAAACAAAAAGTTAAAAAAGTAAGAAAGCAGATAATTATCTTTAGACATACAAGAACTTAAAGAATATAATTCCTATGAGTTCCTCTTGAATAAACATTAGAAGATGGATTTGAGCCAACCAACAGATGATGGGAAATCATGACAAAAGAACAATGAGGACTTGAGCCCCAGATCCCTTAAATAGGGCTGAGATTCAACCAGCATGTGGCTATAAAGAAAAGTGCAAGTATTTTTTAAAATTATAAACTGTGATGATGTATAAATATAACTTAAAATGTTGGAGTGGTGGTCAGAGATGAGGAGCAATGGAAAGACAATGATAAATGTATGTATTAAAGTAGGGTTTCAAAAGATATTTAAAACTGATAAATCAATTAATAGAAATATGAGTACTTTAAAAGTACAAAAGTAAACAGTTGAAAAACTAATGATAATGACATAATCAAAATTGGGAGGGGTGGGAGAGGCAAAGCGGTAAAAAAGTGAAAATATGCTAATATCGTCATTGCTTACAGTGGGCAATAAATAGATGCTGTCCAATGAACAGGGGAGAAGTATATTATAAAAGCTGTTTATGATGGTACCAGTCAAAGATTTGAATTCAAACTTTCTAAATTATAATAGTGAACACAACTAAAATAAGGGAAATTTTTTTTAAAACATAGAGAGGAATGATAACACAATAAAATAATTATATTAATTGCAGCACTGTTTTATGACAGCAACAGACTGGGAACAATCTAAAATGTCTATCAGTGGAGAGCTAGTTAAACAATTATGATGAATAGGAATATAGGAATATAATGTAGTTATTAAAAAGAATAAGGCAGCAGCTCTAGATATTGACGTGGAATGATCTCCAAGATGTATTAAGAAGAAAAAGAAAGTTCAGTACAGTTGGAGTAGCAAATTAAAAAAGAAAGAAAAAATCCCTGTTTGTGTGCATGTATGTTGTGTGCCTGTATCTTGGAAGAACAGACAGGAAACTAATAACAGTGGTTTTCCTCTGGGGAAAGGAGTGAATTGTAGGACACGGATGGAAAGGAGACTTTCATTTCACTCTAGATAACATTTTCTGCCTCATAAATTTTGCATTATGAAAATCTATTACCTATTGAAAACAATAGATAGATGATGATTATAGATAGAAGATAGATAGATAAATAGAAATAGATTAGATGATAGATGATAGATAGATAGATAGATAGATAGATAGATAGATAGATAGATAGAAATAGATTAGATAATAGGTAGAAATAAATAGGTTAGATAGATAGATACATAGATAGATAGATAGATAGATAGATAGATAGATAGAAGAGAGATAGAAAAAGATAGATAGATGATAGAAAAACTAGTCACCAGAAACAGTGTTTAGAATAAAGCACAAGGAAATGCTGATTCCCAGTGGTTCTCTATTACCTACAAAACTACAAACGGTGGAAGCTTCCCTTGGCAAACTCTGGCTCCTGGAAAGAGGCGTGGTTCACTTGGTGGGTGAGGGTGAACACAGAAGAGCTTTTGCCCACATCCAGGCTCCTGGTGAGCAACCAGAAAACTGTTCCAGCAAACAAAAAGGGTGCCCTGGTCATCTTATAACCTTTCCTGGAGCTAAGGATTTTGTCACTAAGAATTAACAAGGAGTCAAAGATACCATTCAGGGTCTGGCTTAGGAAAGAGGGTTGAATGTGGCTCCATTCCCAAGATAAGGGACAGAGAAGTGGTGGTTTTCCTGGGGGTAGTGAAGGGGGAGTGGGAGTGGGACTGGTGTGAGGTTGTTACTGTTAACAAGAAAAATGATTTCTCTTTGTAGCAGGTTAGGTTGATGGCACAGTAGATTAGGTCTGGGCCTGGAGAACAGACATCCAAATGTAGATACTCATTCACCAGTTGGACTTATCAGTCAATATTTCAGAAGTGAGATCTGGCCTGGAGGTATAGCTCATGCAGACATCAGCGTATGGCTTTAATTTCAGCCTTTGTAGAGGATAAAATTGACAGCAAGCTATGCAGACTGAGGAGGAAAGAGGCAGATGGAGGAGAAATAAATCAAAAGGAGCTTCAAATGCAAGAATGGGCAGAGGAGGAAGAGCTACGAAGGAAACTAAGAAGGAGAAGCCAGAGAGCTCACAGATTTCACAGCATCCAAGGAAAAAGAACATTTCAATTCTTTCAAAAAGCTTAGCTGTGCCCAAGAGAGATGCCTGGCAGAGCTGGAGGAGAAAGCAGAGTCCAAAAAGGACTTTTTTAAGACAGAAGAGACTTAGTACACTGAAATGCTAGTAGTAGGATCCAGTGGAGAGGAAGAAGTCGAAGATGCAGGAAAGTGAGATGAGTGATGCTGCTTATGAGTAGAGAGAAGATGGATTCTGAGCCTGAGAGGAGGGTTATGCCTTGCACAGGATGAGGACCACCTCTTTCAGTGTAACCAAGGGGAAGAGGGAGAGGGTAGGTGCAGGTGCAAACTAGCTTGTCAGTGCATCCGCAGGTAGGAGGGGGAGTCCTGAGTGCAAATACAACGACATCTCTTTTCTCATTGAAATAGAAAGTGAGTCATCTATTAAAACTGAAGGGTTAAGTGGTGGGCTTACGAGGTATTTTAAAAAAGAATAGATGTTATTATAGCTTCTTTGCAGAAAAAGAGATACTGCCAACTAAGAAAGATTGGTGGAAGAAGTTGGAGTCCATAAATTTGGAGAGACAAAAGTCAGCAGGGTCATGTGGGTTTGGTTTGGTTTGGTTTGTTCAGCATCACTCAGCAGACCAGATATAGATGCAAGAAAAGCGAGGTCAGCTGGATGGATCCAGAGTGAGTACAGGGGAAGGGACATAGGGGAAGGAGTAGGACAACATGGGCAAGTGGTTGAAATAGACAATGGGATGGAGAACAGACAGAAGAGGAACAGAAGACAGGGGAGCTGATGAATAGGAGCAGAAGGGTCAAAGGTCTGGAAGTCTCAGACAGGTAGAGAAACACATGCATAAAAGGAGATGGGCAGATTGGAAATTGAAGAACAGATGCAAGTTTTCAAAAAATAGCCAATAAAACTGTAAGAGAGGTTTCTGTATATTTTCAAATGCAAATCAAAACATTTTCACCTCTCAGATTGGCAAAAAACAGCAACTAAGTTTGATAAGTACTCAGTATGGTGAGGATATGGGGAAACGAGCACCCTTCTACACTATTAGTAAGACCATGAATTGGCACAAAACTTCCACAGTGGATAATTTGGCAATATCCGCCAAAATTACAAGTGGCCATACTGACTGAGCATGCAGTTCCATAGCTAGGAATTTAGTCTAAGGACTTACTCAGACAAGTTTTCCAAAATGCACATAAGGGACATGCTCTGCATCATGAATTTACTCATTCAGCAGTTATCTACTAGGCACCTACAACGTTCCAGTAATGATTGTCAACATGTAATTTTCAAATATGAAAAACATGACTCAAACAAATATAGAATGAACACATGCCACTGATTTAATTCAACTCCCTAATTACTGAGGCAAGCAGTAATATAGTAAAGCTGGTTCAAAGGAAACTTTGGGGAAAGGGGATTTACGTGGTCCTTTAAAACGAGAATGTTAAAATAAGATCGTTAGGGTACATACAGACTGGTTAAGTACTGTGGGGAGGGGGCCGGTCCCGTGGCTTAGCAGTTAAGCGCGCGCACTCAGCTACTGGCGGCCAGGGTTCGGATCCCGGTCATGCACAGACGCACCGCTTGTCTGGCCATGCTGAGGCGGCATCCCACATACAGCAACTAGAAGGATGTGCAACTATGACATACAACTATCTACTGGGGCTTTGGGGAGAAAAAGGGAAAAAATAAAATTAAAAAAAAATGTACTGTGGGGAAATAAACCATAACCTTTGAAGATATCTTTTCTATTGGACAGAAATAATTTGCATCTTGACTGGACACAAATCAATAAGTTAACCTGTGTTTTTCTAGAGTCTAAGCCCTTGATAGTAAATAGCAGTCTAACGATGATATATTCTCCTAGAAAATTAAATAATTTCTGGGTAGGCTTGTTAAATTATGCCCCAATATGACATTGAAAGGATATGCCACACTCTTTTGCACTTATTTCTAAATACAGATAATTTTTCTTAGCAAGACCTTGTGTTTGGGGTACAGCAATGAACACGGCAAATAAGTTCCTTGCCTTCCTGGAACTGGCAATGTAGGGGACCCCCCAATGTTGGGGATGGTTTTATAAGATATGGTATGTTCATTCAATGGAATGTGATGAATTCTATGTAGCCTATAAAAAGACTAAAGTTGATCTGTAACTGATGATAGCCAGAGGCCAAAGAAGGAAGTTTTTTTCCCATAATAATGAAGACTTTGCATATTGGACTGGAAGCAGCACTAGAATCTAGAAGCACTACGTCTTCACTTCATCCCAGGAAAGTGAGATGTGGCGGAAAAAAATGACAATCCCATATGAGAGTTGCCAGGAAAGCTGGATCACTAGTTGGGATGAAATGGAGTCTGTCTAGCTGGGAACAGAAATTTGAGAGAGGCTGTTGGAGCCACCCAGGGTTGACATTGGTGGGAGAGACCAAGGATAATGGCACAGGATGAGATGATTTGATCCCATTTCTCAAAAGAATTAATCAACTTCCAGTTTCAGCTTTCAACATATAAAGGGCCTGGATGTTATCAACAACTGTCCTTACAACAAGAAAAAGCTTGACAAACTAAAGATCAATGACTTTTCTTGGACCTATCAGAGAACTGAAGTCACTGGGCAAATTGTCGCCCTGGAATCCTGAGAGTCAGGTGCGTCTAGAGAGATACAGAAATCAAGATCTGCTTCCCTGGAGTAAAAGCCACTAGACCCATAAACTGGTAGTAACAGTTGAATGGTGATGTTGACAAATTGCTGGGGCCTGAATGTTGACTGTCATGAAACTGAGAAACTCTTAGAGGCCACAGTGTTAGGGAGACCCCCTCACTTTCATGTTTTCTCTCCAGAAACCCCACCAGATTCTCACAGTGAGAATCCCAAAGAGATCCCCTCTTGACTCTGGCATATGGAGGGGAAGAGCCTTCTCCACAACAAAGGGCTGCTCTTCAGATAAAAAGCCTTTGTAAGATCTCGATTCTGAAACTTTATCTCAGCTGGAAAAAGAGAATTCCTTCCAACTCCTGCCCCTCCAACCTTCCTGTCTCACCTAAGGTGAAACACACACACACACACGCACACACGCACATAGTCAACAAGGGTCAGGACTTTGAGAAAATAGATTGGGAACCCTGCAGTTAGGGAAGGGAGTAGGGAGAAAGGGGTAAATACAGGATATACCACTGCAGAAACACTTATGAAGGTCACAGGCCAGAGACACAGGCCCTCAAAAAGACTGAGATTTTATCGGAAGATTATAGGATTTTCTCTTTCCTACACCTTATCACCACACCAACAGGGCTCCAGTGTAATAACGCTGGATCACAGCTGAAAGAGCTGCCAGACACACTCTCTGAGACTACTTAGGGAAGCCCAAAGTGAAGAGAGAAGACAAAAACAAGGATGTAGAGGAATTTGATGCCTCGGGGTACCTATAGCTACAATAACTATCAACACAGTCCAACATCTGATCCTATTAATATAAATCCTCACACTAAAAAACTATTTATCACAGTTCTTCTTACCCAAAGCAACATGTTTGAATTTCAGCAAGAAATTATAAGACATGCTAACACGCAGAAAAAAAGAAAAAACAACCACACACACACACAGTCTGAAGACACAAAGCAATCATCAGAATCAGACACAGATGTTGAAATTCTCAGATGGGGAATTTAAAATAACAATGATTAATATGTTAAAGGCACTAATGGTAAAAGTAGATAACATTCAAGAACAGATGGTTAATGTAATGTAATTTAAGCAGACAGATAAAAATGCTAAGAAAAAATCAACAAGAAATGCTAGAAATCAAAGGCATCATAACAGAAACAAAGAATGCCTTACAAGAGCTTATCAGTAGCCTGCACATGGCCAAGCAAAGAATCAGTGAACTTCAAGATAGGTCACTAGAAACTTCTCAAATGGAAAAGCAAAGAGAAAAAAGAATGAAAAAAAAAGAAGAAGAAGAACAAATAGAATGTCCAAGAACTGTGACCAATATCAGAAGGTATAACGTACACGCAATTGGAATACATGAAGAAGAAGAAAGAGAGAACGGCATGGAAGAAATATTTGAAGTAATAATATTTTAACACATTTCAAAATTAATGACAGACACCAAACCACAGATACAGATTCAGGAAGCTCAGAGAACACCAGACAGGATAAGTACTAAGAAAGCACCCACTTAAGCATGTCATATTCAAAAGAATTCATCCCAGCAGTCACCTGTTAGGTGGGTAGGTGATGGGAATCGAGCAATCTGGAAGTACTTCTTGTAGGCACTTCAAGCAATGTTTGACACCTCAATTCCTCCCTCTTTTTCACCTTCTACATGAAGTTGCTCACAAAATGCTGCCAATTTTCTCAGAGAGATCTTTCAAATCCAGCATCTCCTTTATCTTCCCCTGCCTGAATCCAGTGCCTCATCATCTCTTACTTGGAACTATCACAACAATCTATTTATCTGTCATCAGTTTCTTCCCTCCACATGTCGGCCAGAGTTATCATCCAAAAAAACTCGGCTGGCTCTTTGGTACTTGCCAACTGAAACCCAAAATTCTGCTGAAAATCTGGCTACAGATTCATTTCCACTACCCACCTCCATGCACCCAAACTGAACTCAGTACTTTTCATTCTGGGCCTGAGCACACTCTATTCCCTATTCTTGGATCACATCTGCCCCTGTTCTTTATCTGTCAACTTATTCATCTTTTAACGTCTGGTTAAAATGTTACCTTCTCAGCGTGTTTTCCCATATTCCCATTGTTAAATTAGTTGCTCTGTAACGCTGTGCCTTAATGGTATTTTATTAATGTTTGTTGAAGCAGTTACCACGTTGTATTACAATCTATTTCTTGACATGTTGATCTGTGATTCTAGCACGAGAGCTCCACAAGGGCAGCGGCATTTGTACATTGTACTCACTAAATAAACATGTTGAAATAAAATGAAATGAAAAGATGGGATAATTTTTGGAAAGGTACTAACCATCAAGGATATGCATGATGAAGATAAAGAAGGAAATTTTCAGAATGAAAAGAAAACCAATTGAGAGAAGGTTATCTGGGCATTTGATTTAAAAATTTGGAAACTAGTAGCTGTTATTGCACTGCCCAGGAATTCAGGTAGTCATGGCATTCAATACTTCACTTTTATGAGAAAAGGCAGATACCAAATACACAATTTTATATCAGGGATTTCTTCAATAAAGCAAAATCTAGGGAATTTCCTGATATTGATGTTCCTTCTTCCCCATTGTCTTGGTCTGTTTTGGCTGCTATAACAAAATACCACAGGCCAGGTGGCTGATAAGTAACAGAAATTTATTTCTCTCTAGAGAAATAAGGCCAGGGGTTCTGGAGGTTGGGAAGCCCGAGATCAAGGCACCAGCGTGGTCGCTTTCTGGTGAGGACCCTCTTCCTGGTTCACAGCTATGTCCTCACATGGTAGAAGGAGCGAGGGATCTCTCTGGGGTCTATTTTACAAGAACACTAATCTCATTCATGAGAGTTCCATGCTCATGACATAATCGCCTCCCAAAGGCCCCACCTCCTAAAACCATCACCTTTGGGGGTTAGGATTTCGACATATGAATTGTGGGAGGACACAAACATTCAGACCATAGCACTCATAGTCTGTCCTCACTATCCACTCTTGTCATTAGAGGAAAAGCTCCATGCACCATGCAATGCCTGATATTCAAACTTTTGATAGCCATGAATCATCCATAAACTCTGTCAATAAATATTGAAATAATACATTTTTAAGAATATTCCTATCAAAAACTTTTAATTTTTTTGAAATTTTATCAAATAAGAAGTTAATTGATTTTTTAATGTTATTATCTGTCTATTTCATTTTGTTTTGGCCCAAAACTCAGGATGTAAACCCAACTATAATCATTTGAACATTCTCTGGACAGGTTCCAAGGAGACCTAAATGCTTCTGCCTTGGACCTTTCTAGGCTTCCCCAAAGCTTGTCCACATGCCAGTCACTACCAGAGTGGCAGTCCAGAGCAGAGGCCGTGAGTCAGGATGGGGAGGAGCAAGGAGTGGCCTCACCAGCTGGGCCCAGGACTCAGTCAAGAGTGAGGCAGGTCTTCCAGGGAGACCAAGGCCTTGGGCCCTCAACAGCTCCCTTTCCTCGCTGCGGTGGTTCTGGACTTGGTGTCTACGGATGCCCATGTGATCTGTGGATAGAATCGGATGTCAATATCATTCATTTCCTTTGTAATTGTATGGATTTTATTTTATGGCTTAAAAACATCATCATGAGAAGGGGTCCACGGCATGAAAAAGCTTAAAAACTCCTGCAAGATTTCTTTAACAGAGAACCACATTTCCGGGAGCTACAATGCAAATTTTATAATACCGTATGTGCATTTTTCTGAGAAGGCCTAAGGCTTTCCCTCACAACCAAACAGGGTCTAGAGAGTCAAAAAACTCTGAGGTGAGATTTGTTCATTGTGACAGGTTTTAGGGTGGCCTCTTTAGGCACCCTAGAATCTCTCTCCACCCAGATTCTAAAAATAAGCACTATTTCTTTTAACTTCATCTAGGTTTAGTAAAAGAATAACTAATAAGTGATCTGTATGCTAACTAATCATACATTTTATTTAAATTCACTAGGCCTAGACTTGGGCTTAAATTCTCAACTCAGTGCTTAAGGCCATCCTATGTAATGTGACACTCCTGCCTTGAGGGCAGAATAAGTCATTTCGCTCAGGACATTTTACTATTTACCAATCCTTCCACAAGTGCTATGTCATCTTATTTTTGCAGTAGTCATGTACGGTAAGAATTTATACCCAGTTTAGAAGGGGAAGAATCTAGCAATGGTGTGATTTCACGCAAAGTCCCAGCCTTAGCCTGATTCAGGCGGAGAGCTTTGCAAGGGGTGAGTCTTTATACTGCTCCACCACCCATACCCTATGTCCCCATCATTGGTCATTGGCAGTTAGCTGCCCCTGGGCAATGCGGGGTGGGGAGTGTTAACCTCCAGGTACTTTGGGTTCTCTGGCACGGGGCAAGTGGGGTCCAGGAGCCCAAGAACAGTTCTCTAAAGAAAGCCATATGTGCTGACCAGTAGAAGCAAAAACACAGAGAAGCTAGGGGATGGTGCAAAGGTAGGGTCAAAGGGATTCAAGGGATTTGGGTAGAACATTGAGGGTATCTGCTACAAAGAGACTAAGTGATTTTCCCAGGCAAATCTGAAATTAAACATAGGTCTTCAAATTTCAACTATTGCTTTTGCACTGAGTCTTCCATTATCCAGAAACCACACTTTTTCAGAACGTTCCTATTATCCCTACTATGGCATATACGTGAGACCTAATTGCCACTCACTCTGTGCAATGACTCTATTACAAAGCTGCCAAAGTCACCTAATAAATTCCAAAAGATAAAATCACATGCCCTGCTAACTTGATTGCTAAAAAAATAAGTAACATACTTTGTCAGGTCGCTGGCAATGCCTGTGGCTTCCCTCAACATAACACAGGCTGGGATAGAAGCAGAAGGGACCAATGACTGTAGAAAGAATGACTTGAATAGAATATCTAAAGTAAGATGAATTCACAGGAAATGAAGCTTCATTAGCTCCAATGCCTCCATATGGAACTACTTGTTGGGTCAAGAGCTTTCCAGAAAACCATATGAAACCCTGGGAAATGTCTGTTTTGGATGCAAGAAATCTCAAGGGATTTTACGGATTCAGATCTTTGTTATGGAAAAAGGAACTCTGAGTGTAGCCTGGGAAGTTTGCTTTCTGGGAGACACGCCAAACTCAAAGCTGACGTGATTTGCAATAACCTAGTTAATCAACCATAAAAATCAAGGCTTTATCATTTTCTAGAGATAATCACACACTGTAATTTTGAGTAGTAAGACTTATTGTGAGAAAATCATGTGCTTTAGCTAGGGTATACGTTTGTTTAAAAGACGACTAAACTAAAAATCTCAGCCAAGAGCTTGCCTTGTACATAAATATCCAATACACTGATGTTTTCAGATACCATTTGCCCATATTTTTAAAAGATAAAGTGACTTCAGAAACCTTTCATGACTTAAACTTGGCTTTAGTAATTAGGGAATCATTTTTTAAATAAAAGAAATATTGACTTTCACTTTCAGAAATTCATTCATCACTTATGTGTAGTATGAAGCTGAATTTTTATGTAACAAATCAGAATTCTGAAACTAGAACACAGACAGGCTCATTCTTACGAGCATGACTCTGTCTGAGATAATTTTTACCTGCTTTTTTTTTTTTAATACAGACTATCTGGGATCTTAAGCTGAAATTTTATTAAGGGCCTAGCCAACTGGTTGTGAGAGTCTAGCAGGAAAAGAGGGTGAAATTGAAGAGAAAAGTGGATCAGAAACGTCAATCCCAAGAGAAAGAGTGAAGAAAGTAAAGCTGAGCCTTCCGTCTCCCGCTTCATTCCCCTCCTTCTGAAATACCTCATGCTTTGAAGCTGCTCCGGACCCCACTGTGGGTCTCAGCCAGACATGCCCAGCAGAATAACTCACAGAGCTTAAAAAATAAGTGCAAGTTCTTAAAACTTCAGGGTCCCCAAGTGTGTTCTAGGTACCCCTGAGGATCCCTGAGACACTATCAGAAGGCTTCCAGGTCAAAACTATTTTCATATTCATTTTCAAAACTCTTTTCCTAACAATACTCTATTCACAACAATAGATGTTATTTGCCTTTCACTCTTATTTTCCCTTAAGTGTAGTGGAGTTTTCCAGAGGCTACATAATGCGTGATATCATAACAGATTGAATGCATGTTTAAAATAGCTAGAATAATAACTAAATAGACATAAAGCATATAATTTCCCAATAGGTGTTGATTTAAAAAAAATAGTTAAAAAAAATCTCAATCCAAAAGAAGGCAAAGGGGCTCAGAGTGGAGCACCAGGGAGGAGAAGAAACAGAAAAATATGGAATAATATGAGATAAACCTAAATGTATGAGAAATCACAATAAAAGTAAATGAATTAAACCATTGAGTTAAAAGACATTTATTAGACAAAATATTTTTTTTAAAAGACTCCATGTTGGGGCCGGCCCCGTGGCTTAGCAGTTAAGTTCGCGCGCTCCGCTGCTGGTGGCCTGGCTTCGGATCCCGGGCGCGCACCCACGCACCGCTTCTCCGGCCATGCTGAGGCCGTGTCCCACATACAGCAACTAGAAGGATGTGCAACTATGACATACAACTACCTACTGGGGCTTAGGGGGAAAAAATAAGTAAATACAATTATTAAAAACAAAAACAAAAAAACTCCATGTTGTTTATACATACAACTAAAACAGAATCAGCAAACTACAGTCCACAAGACACGTCCAGCCCCTGCCTGTTTATATATGGGCTTAGGCTAAGAAGAGTTTTACAGTTTTAAATGATTGGAAAAAAAGAAAAATATATGACAGAGACCACACGTGACCTGCAAAGGCTAAGATATTTCGTATCTTGCTCTTTACAGAAAAAGTTTGCCAACTCCTACTTTAAAATATAAAATCATTAAGATCCAGTGGGGAGACAAAATGGAGACAGATTTAGTGGAGACAGGTTTAGAACAGAGTATGCTTTTCCCCCAAGATCCAGATATTAGCTGGATACGTGCATGCCTTGCCACATTTAGTAGCCTCCCTTGCAGGTAGGTATGGCCAATAGGAAATTACCTGCAGCAACTTACACAACTTCCAGGTGAAGACTTGATTAAGAATACAGATGCCTCCCACTCTACTTTCCTTCCTTCGTATAGGAGAGAGAAAAGGGAGCCAGGGATGGAGTGAGCGATCCTTGACAGTGAGGATGAGGTCATTGCTCAGAGGCTAGCAAAGCAATGAAATGGGACCCTGGGTCCCTAGACAATTTATGGAAACAGAGATATCCGATAACCTCTGTACTGCACACCTCCATCACTACAGATTAGGTAGAAATAGACTTGTCTTTCACTTAAGCCAAGGTCAAGATCTTTGTTACTGTAACTTAGCCTGTCTCCAAACTAATACATCAAGCAAATGCCAACTAAAAGAAAGCCATGTAGCCACAATAATATCAGACAAAATAGACTTTACAGCAAAAAGGGATCAAAAGGGTCATAATGAAAAAAGCCTCAGTTTACGGGAAAATGTGATAATTCTAAATTTGTATAGACTTCAATTCTACAGTTATGTATCTTTACAGAACTACAAGAAATTAACAAATCCACCATTCCAGTGGAATATTTAACACCTTTCTCTCAGTAATCAATAGATAAAAAAGAAAATAAAATTAGCAATGAAAGACTTAGAAAGAAAAATTAATATGCTTTACCTAGTGGTTATGTAGAGAATATTGCATCCAACAATTGAATAACTTAAAACCTTTAAAGCACAAATAGAACAATTTTGAAAATTGACCACACTGTAAGTCATAAAGCTAGCTAACAAATTTCAAAGGCTAGTAAGATATGGAACGGATTCTCTGACCACAATGTAAATAAGTTAGAAGTCAACAACAAAATAAAGCAGGAGAAAAAACATATTTACAAATTTTGTAAAATTCTAAACAAATCAGAGACCAAAGAAAAAAGAATAATGCAAATTACAAAATATTTATAAGTGAGCAGTAACTAAAATACTATGGAACAAAATTTGTGGAATGTAGCAAACGCATTGCTTAGTGACAAATGCAGGCCATGTTAAAAGATGAGTTTCACAGAAAGGTAAAATCATGACTCATACAGATAGAAAACTGAACACATGTTAACGATTTTATTCTACTCAACAAGGTAATCAACAAGGTAATCAAGCATATGTTATAACTACCCAAAAGAGAATCCAAAGAATAAAGACATATCAGTATTGAATAGAACGTGTAAATGGAAGTAAAACTGGTTTTTCCAAAGGAGAGGAGGGAAGTCAGTTCAACCTTTACCAAGCAGGACAGAATCTGCATGTCTGTAACCAAGAATTATGTTGTGTTGTTATCAGTTACTTGCAGTGTTATAAAATAGCTCAAAGACAATGACAACAGTAGAATCAGATAACATAGGAGGGTGTGTTATATGTTGAAAATGCGTAGTTTTCCACAAATGCACAAATTTTTCCTTACAATCACTCTCTTTATGATCAAAAATACTATCTCAGAAAGGTCATTCAATATCACAAAGTAAGGCTGGTCTCTTTAGCTTTGGCTTGGTTATTTACAGAGGCAGAGTAAGAATGCTATTTTACCACATAGATCTCTTTGAGTTTGTTTTGTTGCACTGAACTAAGCATATAACTTATGAAACATGGGAGAAAAAAAAACACAGCAAAATAAACCCAAAGAATAAAAGATGCAGTGTATAAAGAAAAGCGCAAAAAGTTATGAACTAAAAAGCAAAGAGTTCCTGGATCTGCCCCAGGCTGCAGAAAGCTGAAAGAGCCTAGCTCCCACCCTCACAACAACATCAGCCATACTCCCTTCAAATTCATGACTGTTTTTCAACCCACTGGAGAGCTGAGATTGCAGAGCAACAACTGGTCCAAAATCCAAGGAGAGATGGCATACGCAGGGTGAGGGAGGAGATGGGAACATTCAGCTGGGGAATATCAACTGTGGCAGATGTAACCAGACAGCCACCTGTTACATTGTTAAGCTAGAATAGTTGAAATATTGGTGAAAGCCAAGTGTGGAAGAGCCAGACAGTGTAAAACCCTCGGGGGCTGCAGAAATTGAGTTTGCACCCTCTTGCAGACTCTTTGTCTACAAACCCCCTTGGCTGCTCACAGAAAAGATCAGAAAGAGCCCTAAGAAGCAATCACTGTGGTGCAGACATGAGGGAGAAGAGCAGAAGTGGGGGAGAGGCAAGAAACTACTGCTGCCCTTAGGGACCTTTGAAAACTCATGGCAGCTGGGGGAAACTTTATGGCTCAAGAGGAGCAGGATTACACTGACCTCACAACTACAGCAGGGGAGGGGAAGGAGAAGTCCACGCCTCCAATAAATAATGACCTAGATAAACAATGCACACCTAAATTGAAGGATTAATCCAAACAATAGAGACCGACACCCCCAGCTCCAAGCTAACAAGCTTGAAATAATAAGTAACAGCAGAATACCGATGGGAGGGATTGGAAGAAGAACAAGAGCATTCAAGCAATCTTCTTTGAGGCACAGAGCAAAGGGAAGACCTAAAACTCAGAATTCAGTAGACAGAACCCCATCCTAAATAAAAAGTATCTCTTAGAGCATTTTGAAGCCTGTGATATACTGATAGTTACCATAGTAACAACAGAGCTCAAATCCAGGCAGTCTCATACTGGGCCACGAGACAAACCTCAACAAATTTTAAAGAATAGAAAGCACACAAAGTATGTTGTCAGACCACAGTGGAATTACATTGAAAATTGATAACAGGATACATGAAAAATCCCAAAATGGTTGAATATTAAAAACTTAGTTCTAAATTACCCATGAGCAAAAAAAGAAGTCTCAAGAAAGTTAAGAAATACTTTGAACTGAATTCAAATGAAAGCAAAACATCAAAATTTGTGGCAGGCAGGCAAAGCAGTGCTAAGAAAGAAATTTATAGCATTTAAATGCTTGTATTAGAAAAGGAGGAGAAAAGATCACATATCAGTAATCTAAGCTTTCACCTTAAGAAATTAGAAGACGACCAACTAAACCCAAAGCAAGTAAAATGCAGGAAATAAAGATAAGTACACAAACTGATGAAATCAAAAACAAAAATCAGTAGAGAAAAATCTATGAAACCAAAGTTAATACTTTGAAACATCAAGAAAATTTGTAAATCTCCAGCCATATTGTCCAAGAAAAAGAAAGATAGATGATACAAATAACCAATATCAGGAAGAGAGGATATCAGTACAAACCCCAGAGATATTAAAAGAAGAATATGGGACTATTACAAAACTCTATGCACACAAATTTGACATCTTAGACGAAATGGATCAATCCTTGAAAAACACAAATTACCAAAAGAAATAGATAACTTCAACAGTCCTATATCTATCAAAGTAATTAAATTCCTCCTTTAAGAACTTCCAAGAAGAAACCTCCAGTCTCAGACAATTTCATTGCTGAATTCTACCAAACATTTAAGGAAGAAAAAATACTGTCTCTACAGTCTCTTCCAGAAAACAGAAGAGGAGGGAAGACTTCCCAACTTACTTATGAGGCCAGTATTACCCTAACACCAAAACTAGAGAAAGACATTATAAGAAAAGAAAAATACAGACCAATATCCCTAATGAACATAGACACACAAAAAAATCCTTGACAAAATATTAGCCAATCAAATCCATCAATATATAAAAAGGAAAATAGATCATAACCAAGTTAAGTTTATCCTAGGAATGCAAGGCTAGATTAGCATTTAAAAATCCATCAATGTATTTCCTGTGAAACCAAAATTATTTCAAAATGAAAAGTTAAGATAATTTTTAAAATAAACAGAAAAAATACATTAATAACACTGAAAAAATCATTTGACAAAATTCAACAGTCTTTCATAATAAAAATTCTCAGAAAACTAGGAATTGAAGAGAAGTTTCTGAATCTGATAAAGGGCATCTACTGATAAAAAGCACCATCATCATGCGTCATGGACAAAAACTGAATGCCTTCCTGTAAGTTCTAGAACAATGCAAAGATATGTTCTCTCACCACTTCTATTCAACATCCTACTGGAAGTCCTACCCATTTGCAATATTGCAAGAAAACAAAAAGTTGTATAAATCAGAAAAGAATGAAAATGTCTCTACTCATAGACTGTCTATGTAGAAAATCTTAAAAAAAAAAAAATCTACAAAACTGTTCCTAGAACTAATAAATGAGTTGAGCATGGTCACAGGATAAGAAGTCTATATACAAATATCAAATAATATTTGATATTCTCAGGGTTCAACCAGAGAAGCAAAATGAGTAGGAGATAGATAGATGAGGGGAGGGGAGGGGAAGAGAGGAAGAGTGGGAAGAGGGAGAGAAAGGAATTTATTACAAGAAATTGGCTTATGCAATTGCAGGTGCTGGCTAAGCAGTCTGAAATCCATAGGCCTAGCAGTCAAGACAGGAAGATCACTGGCGAGCTGGAACTCACAGGCGTGGGCTCACACTGTTATCCACAGGCAGCCAGGAAAGGAAGATCATAAGCAGGATGGAACTCCACAGATACCCTACCAAAGCTGCTGTCCACAAGCAGGATTTCTCCTTTCTTTTGGGGAAGCCTCAGCCCTGGCATTAAGGCCTTTCAATTTATTGAATCAGATCCACCCAGATTATCCGCGAAAATATCCCTTACTTAAAGTTAACTAATTAGAGAGGCTTTAATTACAACTGCAAAATACCTTTGCAGCAACATTGAGTTTAGAGTTTGGTTGAATGACTGATGATTGTAGCCTAGACAAGTTGATACATGAAAAAAGCCATAACATATATTAATTCTTTCCAATTTGATCTATACATTTAATGCAATCTCAATCAAAATCCCAGCATGCTCTTCTGTAGATATTGAAAAATTGATTCTAAAATGTATACGGAAAGGCAAATGAACTAGAATATATAAAATAAATTTGAAAAAAAGGATGGAAGACTCTCACTACACATATTTGCTACGGCACAAAATTAGGGTTCTCTTGCCTGATGCACATTTAAAAAGTCAATTACGGCATCAGCTTTTGGGAAAAGAAATGTAGCTTTATTTTGTGAGAACGATCTGCAAGGAGACAAGGTCATGTGCCCTCAGATCTGTCTCCCAGTTCAGGGCTTGAGGCACAATTTGTGGAATGAGGGGCAGGGCACTCTGAAGTATGGAGATAGATGATTAGAGGTAAGGAGAAGGGAGGTAATTGACGATCTGCACAGGCTTCGTGCCTCTTCATAGGATGCATGTTCGCAAAATGGCGGAGTTACCATGATCTAAGGGTGGAGTTTTTAGCTCCTTGACATCATAAAGGTCACTTATCAAGCATTTGTGCAGGTCCAGTTGAGGGGTTGGTGGTCTCAACCAGCCTGAACTGGACAAAGTGTCTCAGTCCCTGGAAGACACTCTTAATTATCCTGTTGACAAGATGGAGTCAGTTGAACTGGTCCTGGGGGGCCCATGTTTACATATTCAAGATATAATAATCAATACAGTGTGTATTGGTGAAATAATAGGCACATATGTCAATGAAATAGAATAAGAGCCCAGAAATAAACTCTCACAAATTCAGTCAAATGGTTTTTACAAAGATGCTAAGGCAATTCAATAAAGAAAGAATAATCTTTTCAACAGATAGTTATGGAATATTTGAACATCTGTATGCAAAAAAAAAAAAAAACCAACAACAACCCTCAAACTATACCTCATACTTTATATAAAACTTGAGTCAAAAAGGATCATAGACCTAAATGCAAAATATAAAATTATAAAACTTCCAGAATAAATTATAGGAGAAAAATCTGTGTAATTTTGGGCTATGTAAAGGGTTTTTACACTGACACCAAAAGCACAATTGATAAAATAAAAAATTGATAATTTGGACTTTATTAAAATTAAAAACTTTTATTCAGCAAAGGACTCGATTAAGAGAATGAAAACACAAACCACAGTCTGGGAGAAAATATTTGCAGTCGTATTGCTGACAAAGAGTTTATATCCAATACATATAAAGAATTCTCAAAACTTAACAATAAGAAAACAAATGACCCAAAAAAGGGGAATGGGGAATGATCTGAGCAGACACTTTGTCAAAGATGTATGGAGAGAAAATAATTTTATAAAAGGATGCTACACATCACTAATTATTAGGAAAATGCTAAGCAAAACAAAAATAAGGTACCAATACATGCCTAAAGAAGATCTAAAATTAAAAAAAGAAATCCAAATATTCACATGAATGTGGAACAATTGGAGCTCTCCTACACTGCTGGTGGCAGTGTAAGACAGTACAACCATTTTAGAAAGGAGTACAGCACCAGTTTCTTGTAAAGTTAAACATGTACCTACCATATGACCCCCGCAAAAATCTATACATGAATAGCAGCTTTATTCATAGTAGTTAAAAATTGGAACAAGTAGATATCATTAAACCGGTGACTAGATGAACTAACTGAGGTACATCCATACAATGGAGTATTATGTGGCAATGAAAAGGAATGGACTATAGATTCCTGCAATATGGATGCATTCATCCTGCGATGGATGAATCTGAAATGCATTTTGCTAAATGAAAGAATTCATGTTGTGTAATTATAAGGTTGCATGTTGTATAATTCTTTTTATATGACATTCTGCAAAAGGAAAAACAATAGGAAGGAAAACAAGTAAATGATGCCAGTAGATAAGGAAAATCAGATTTTTCATTGTTAGAAAAAGAAGCTATAAATAAGCAAAAGGGAAAGGCTAGAATGAACCCTGTGGTACCAGTTTGGAGTCTGACATATCATTATGGAGTCATAGTTTATTATCTTCACACACACACAGAGATAAATCAATTCAAAAATAAATACAGATGTGTATATGTGTGTGACTCAGTATACATGCATATATTTCCTAGCTCTGTCCTTGAAGAAGAGATAGAAGCGAGAACAACCCTGTAGCAATGAGCACACCTGGTGCCCAGATCTTGGTTTCTAATACCATTCTCCAATAAAAGAAACCAGGGATTCTTGGAGGCCTGGTTGATTCCAGGGATGAGGTTGGGAAAATACAAGGTGAGCCTGGAACATAATGTGACTACAGAAACCAAGAAAGAGCTGAAGAAGAAAAAAAGAGGAAAGAGTCTAAACTTACCCCAAAATTTTAAGAAAAAGCAAAACATCGTATAAAGAATCAGCAAAGATAAAATTTGTTGCTGGAAAAGAGTGGTGAAAAAACATACTTTCCACAAGGCAAATGGAGAGAAGGCACTAAAAATGCAAGTTCCTATCAGCAGTATCTTCCCCAAACTCCAATTCCAATTCAGTAGTTTTGGGATGTAACTCTGATCCAAATACCAGCAAATTTTCAGATATTCACAAGTGTTTCTGGGAGCCACTAAGACAGGCTTATTTTGAGCCCCAACTCTGAACTTCATCTCAGTATCTCCAAGTACTACTCTAGGTTAACTCTTCCTTACTTCTCTTTGGTCCCTCTCCTCAAAGTCCTGTTAAATGAGCAGTCAAGTTGAACTCAGGCTACCTATGACTTCTAGACTATTGTCTTCCGAACAACACCCTTAACTGTATGAGGTAATGTGAGAAGAAGCCATGAAGGCCTTTGGGGAACTCAAAAAGGTCTGCCCAATCTCTGAGTTCACAAGATTGGCCCAAAGGTCAATGGTGGAAACATCCTATTTTGATACGAGGAAAATGCATGAAATCAGAAAGGAAAAGGGTGTCTAAACCTTTATCAGTTTGCTGAAGCATAGATTCTAGACCTTGGGGTGAAGTGGACCTAAAGGGTACAGACACTACTACATCTGTTTCATGTTCTCCTCACAATAGTCCCCCCCAAAAATGTATTTATCCTCCTTTTACAAGTGAGAATCCTTTCACTCAGCGAGTTTAGGTAGCCTGCTCACGGTCACACAGCTACTAAGTGGCAAACACAGGATTGAAGCCAGACTTTTCTAACGCTTCAGCCCATGATAATTCTACTATAACCACATATCAGCTACTGTGATACTTCATCTTACAGTTTACAGTCAGATGGGTAAAGTGATTTTTACTTGTTTTATTAGCTCCAAGGCTGGCTTCACATTCTTTATGCCTCCGTGATGAGTCTTTATCTTTAAAACTAGAGAATGAGCCCCATCCTCCCACAAAACTCTCTTCTCACAAAAGGAATTTTCATAAATCTTATCTTGATTGACTCATCCTAAGGGTGTTGAGTAAGACAAGAGGCTTTCCACATCTGTATAAAACTAGCCCTGCTCAGCGTTATTATGCACAAGCCTTGACAGCAATTCTTTCTTTTCGAAATGGTAGTGTACCTTGAATTCATTTAGCATAGCAAGGCATTCTAGTCTGAGCCTTATTCATGAATTATGTCCCCAATGGGTTTTTTTTTTCTAAATAATGTTAAATTAGATTTAATCTGAGAACTTGTCCAGCTGGCTTATTTTCCTATAGCAAGTATTGAAGTGAATCTCTCTTCTGACTCCCTTGGTTCTTTTCAGATGAGAATAGCCCATCTAATCAGTTCTACATCATTCTTGGATTTGAATAAAACCTTCAAAGCCTGTGTGACTTAGCATAGTAATAAATATCTCAAACGTAAGTACAAGAAGCAAAGGTAGAAAGAGCTGCCAGCACTAAAGGAAAAGAAGGAAAGAGTAGACAGATGTACTTTGTGGTTAATTGCAAATTAAGTCTGTGTGACAAGAAAAGAGAATGCTTCCTGATATAGATTAGGATCTTAACTCAAGGTTATGCAACATCTCTCGATGGTAATTGCCAATAAATGTTGCCATTGTCTTGATATATATTATTTGAAAATTGGTGTAGGGAAGTAACATTCTAGAGTAACTTTTTATTTGGATGTTTTCTTATCACCCCAAACATATCATATTCTAAACTAAATTTATCAGTTCCTTTCCTCCCATTTTGCCTCAAACCATTTCTCTTTCTTGGTTTACCTCTCCCTGCAATAGCCTCACTATTCTCATATTGAATTTTGAGTCATTGCTAATGTTAATCTTCTTTAAAAGGAAGTATAGTGCAAAGGGAATGGGCTTTGGAGTCAGAGAGACCGGATTCAAATCCTGACTCCACCTCTTACTGGTTATGTGCCGTTCACCAAGTTATTTTAACCAATTTGAGCCTCAGTTTACCCCTCTGTAATACAGGGATCTTAAAGTCAGCCTTGCAGTATTATTGTGAGGATTAAATGTACACAAGACATCAGGTACAGGGCCTGAAACGTATTAAGAGTTCAAAGTATTTAGGTTCCTATTGTTAAAAAGACAGAAGAGGAGCTCTTGAAAAGTGTGCCTGCTTTTTTTACCCAAGCCACGGGGTTAGTAAGTCAGTCTGAAATTGCACCAATAAGCTCCCACACGCAATGAAAGAAAGGATTCAACTAAAATGCCCAATGAGAAGAAAACATCCTGGTTTATATCCACTACTTTAAGTTCAAACAGGCTGAGAGGAGAAACGACCGGAGTAGAGTCCTCAAAGGAGAATGTGCAGTGGCAGCTGGCTGGTTGTGAAGGGCCAGCTAGTGGGCAGTGAAAGCCTCCAACAGCGGAGGCCTCTCCTCGGCTCTCAGGGGAATGCAATGTCCACTTCCACAGTATTTTTAATTTCACATTTGACTAAAGGCTATTTATTAATAACCTACTATGTGAGTTATTAAAAGTTAATATTATTTGATATTCATAAATAAAATGAGTGCATTTATTTGTTTAATAATGACTCTAATTCAGTATTCTACTGAAAAGTACCACCCAAACTTAGTCAATTGTAAACCTCATACTGTCCACACTTGTGGAGTTAAAATGCCTACAATTTTCCAGAAAGTTACTTTGATTTGGCAACATAATCTCCATTTTTGCCAGAAATTTATGTAAAGGATATTTCTTTTATATAATGCCTCCCACATAGCAAGTGCTAATAAGTAGTAATTGTTAACTGTTATTTAATTCCCCATAACCGTTCACTTGCCAAGTCCTAGACATTTCTTCTCCAAAAAGTTTCCCTCACTCCATTTCTTTTTTTTTTTTTTTTTTTTAAAGATTTTATTTACTCAGTTTTTTCCCCCCAAAGCCCCAGTAGATAGTTGTACGTCACAGGTTCACATCCTTCTAGTTGCTGTTCCCTCACTCCATTTCTACCACAACTACCTTAATCCAGGCTGGCATCATCTCAAGCCAGATAATACTTTCCTACTAACTTCAGTCTCCCTGACCTTTCTGCTAATCCACCCTATGGCTAAATCGAACCTCCTTAAATATCACTTTATAGTAGCATACATTGCCTTCCACTTTCTTAGGCTACCTGGATCCAAACCCGTTTATGTGTCAGATTTTTAAGCCTGCCCTCCATAATCTGCCCTTCCTATCTAGCCATCCTTAATTCCCACAGTTTGCCAATAAAAATTCTCCATTCCCAGGAAGGCAAGCTCCTCAGAGATTCACAAGGGCTGTCGGGAATTCACGAGTGATACTCACAGTAAGGAATAAGTGCAGCTTGAACAGCAGACAGGCAGAGTTTTTTTGCTCCATCAACCCCAATATTACCAGTCATCAAGCTTCACACTAACTGCCTCCTCTTTAAAACATTCTTTGCAAACCACTCTAGCCTACTTTTAATTTCCCCTCAACCAAACCTCAGAGCATTTAAATACTGTGCTACCCAATTCAACACTTAATTACCCATTGTCTCACAAAGTTCTTTAACCACTCCATGTATACTTCCTGTATGTTATCCTTTCCTCTCCAATAGACAATTTCTTCAAGGATAGAAACTACTTTTTAATCATCTCCTGCATTTTATTTTATTTTTTGTGTGTGAGGAAGATCAGCCCTGAGCTAACATCCATGCCAATCCTTCTCTTTTTGCTGAGGAAGACCAGCCCTGAGCTAACATCTATTGCCAATCCTCCTCCTTTTTTTTCCCCTTTTTCTCCCCAAAGCCCCAGTAGATAGTTGTATGTCATAGTTGCACATCCTTCTAGTTGCTGTATGTGGGAGGTCGCCTCAGCATGGCCAGACAAGCGGATCTTCGGTGCGTTCCTGGGATTCGAACCCGGGCTCCCAGTAGCAGAGCACGCGCACTTAACCGCTAAGCCACGGGGCAGACTCCTCCTGCATTTTAAAATAGTGCTGCACATGTAACACAGTAGGTTATCACATAGTGTACGATTATTACTATCAGGCAAAGTGCTAGGCATTTTAGCTTAATTATTTAATTTAATACACACAACCATCCTACATGGTAGGTATTTACTATTCCCCATTATAGAGGTGAGATTACTGAGATCTGAAAACAAATCTTACCCAAGGTCAGAGAGCTAGTAAGCAGTAAAACCACGAGTTGATTCCAGGAAAGTCTGATCCCTGAGTCTTGACTACAGCAGGTATTCAACACAAAGTTGATTGTTGATGGGTCTTTAATACCAATTTTCCCTAAGACAACTTCAGTAACTTCCACACCACTGAATGCAGAGTAGAGTCTCAAGCCTCAATAAATACTTGTTGATTGATTGACTATAGGCCAATGTCATATAATTAGCCTAATAAGCTTTTACTATTTCAATGGATAATAGAGCACATGACCACATTTTCCAAGGCCATTGACAAATTTTTCAGCTTATTTTTAAAAGCTTGGAGCTCTACCTCACATTTTCCACCCGGGGAAATAAACGAAGACTACTCAAATGAGAGCAAATGGAGGCTGTTCCTTCCAAGTCTGTTATAGCAGGGGAGTCAGCCACCATCACTTGCTGTTGGCAGAGGTTCACAGCAGGCAGGGGAGTGGGAAAGCTTTACAGTGGGGACGGGGGAGCTCCAGGAACACCCTGATTCAGGGTTGTTGGCCTGGGGTAGCTGGAGGCCGGCTGACTGGAGCAGGATCTCATCTGCCTGGTTTAGGGGGTGTATTTGTCTTTCTCTGGGCGGCCTGGAATTGAAATAACGCAGGCGAAAGTGGCAAAATGTAGGGAAGCTGACGGTCACTGACTGAGTCCTGATCTTTCTGCACCAATTGCTGCAGAGGCTGTGGGCCAGAGTTCTATTGTCCTGTACAGTCTGGCCACGGTCCATTGGTTTATTCCATCTATCACGCTTAACTATAAACCATCTTTTATCCTAATTTACATTTTGCAGGTATTTGGAATGCTACTCCTATTTTTTATTACAAAGAAATCCAACTTAATTTATTTCCAAACACTTAAGTTTAGTGGGTTAATAATTTGCTTTCTTAGCAAATGCAATTTTGTATAGAGGCTCCTCATTTCTTAAAAAGTATGCTTTTCCCAAAAAAAGGATAAAGAAGCAATTAAATCAAAAGATGACTACAAATGTCACATTTCCTATGTAAAACACTCAGTGAAATTCTAGTGCTAGTAAAGAAGGCTATTTCAGCAACCATAGGTTAGAAATAGGGACTTTGGCCTGGTTTCAATATATACTACAGTAAACCCTCTCCCATAACCACACTCAATATTATCTTAAATCTCTGAAGGTTTTGACATTTGTAAAGTTGTTGGGTTTTTTCCCCCTACTTTTACAAAGTGCTGCCTAGCTGGTTTCAGAGAGTACCCAAAATATAAAGGCAAAATCCCATAAGGTAATGCACGTGTGGGGAAGGGGGTTTACGGGAAATTTTTGTGCCTTCCTCAATTTTGCCGTGAGCCTAAAACTGCTCTAAAAAAATTGTTTAAAAAAAAAATTTGTGAGGTATAACACCATTTTCCTGATAACAACTCTATAACTAGCTCATTTTAATTTTTGCCAGCTAGTTTTGTCATATCCAGGGATTTAGGGACTTTAATCTCTGAAATACTTAACTTTTTGGATGGTAATTTTACTGAATCACCAAGTCAATCTCTCCTCCTTACTATAAATTAAATGTACTATAATTCCCTTTATGCTGCTCACATCAAGTTGCAAATTACAATTGGTTATATTCAAAGCTTTAGTCCTGGGCCCAAGAGAACCTAATACTTCATTATTTAGAATAGTGTCATTATCTCTTACCTGGAAATAAGGGAAAAGTCAGCTTATTCTCATCAAAAAATAAGCAATTTTCTCAGGAAAAAGGTAAAGTAAGAATCTTTTTAAAAATCTGGATTCTTAAAAATGAGGCTTCATTAGCACGCAATGCTTTGTGCTACTGAATACACCAAAGAAACAGGCTAACCTGGTTTTCAAGAAGTTCTGATCTAGTCAAGTGTTACAGTCCTAGGCAAGCATTCCAAAATCACAAGCCCAGGCAGCAGGTAGGAAGAGGGAAATGCAAAATATTGCAATGAGAGGTCAAATGCATGTGGGGAGGGCTTGGGGGGAGCACTAATGTTTAAGGCTTCCTGGAGGAGGCCAATCTTTAGCCAATTCTTGAATTGACAGAAACATCTATGATAAAATATATATTGTAGAGTATTTAAAATAAATTCTACACATCACAGGTGGGCATGATAACTCACCTGACTACTTCTACTAGTTAACTAGTAACTACAACTTCCAATCTGTTAGTTCTGCCACTATCAAACTATGAGCCTAATTCAGTCCCTAAATGGGATAACATAAGGGAAATTTATTCAGAATTCAGCATTACATCGGCCAGTTAGAATGGCCAGTTAGAATACCACACCTTAGGAAAGAATTTAGCATACTATCTCCCAAAAGGGCCCTCTGAGACAATTTTTTCCTTCTTCCTTTCTTCTACTTCCATAAAAAATAAAATAAGAAATTTGTATATGCGTGATGTTAGAAAGGCAAGAGTAAGTTAATGTGACTTAATACCACACTTATATACACATCTTAACTCCTGCAACAGTGTTCGCTTTTTAACCCGGGTGAATGGGTGAGTGGTGTGGTTCAGGTGTAATTTGAAATTCTGTCTCAGTCTGCTTTTTCTAGCTATTACTAGCAACTAAGTCATGTGAATTTAAGGTCGGCCCCGGGAGAGAAGGAAAACGCTTTGTTTGTGGCCCCCAGGCCACTCTTTCTAGGGAAGGAGAAATGCTTTCTCATCTCAATCCCATTGCAATCATCTCTTTCCTTGCATGTCTTCCCCACATGAGACTGGGAACTTCTCCGGGGTAGGGCCTGAATTCTCGCCAGCCACATAAAGAGAGACTATATTGGGGACTGAGCTTCCGGCACTGCGTATCTGCCCACCTGCATCACTTTCTTCTCCTTGGCAAAGTCAGACTTTCAACTTTAAAGCGTATAGGATTTTGCCTTCCTGGAAGCCATAGTGGAATGACTTCTAGATTGACGACTGCTTCTGGAACTAGGAAAGCAGCTCTAACAATCTCCCCGTGTGTTTGGCTACATTGCCCCGTGAGCACAGGGCAGTTATTGTGTGATCTTCAAATAGCACTAAGTCTGACATTTCCAGGGTACAAGCATTTGGGGAGTTAGATAAGCGCCCTTGCCAGCCGAATTTGACTGGGTTTTGATGATGAATTAGACTAGAATGGGCCTGCCTCTAGACTAAGCCGTGAGGACAGATCTGTTTAAGGCTGATTATGAATAACTGATAATGAGTGACCAGACTGAAGTCATGCCCTGATAACAAGACTGTTTGGAAGAGCAAATACCACTTCGCCTTTTAAATATTAGAGATAAATGGTATCTCCTTGAATGCCTGGTCTGGCACTTAGGAGCCAGTTTACATTTTTCCAATTAAAGTGATTCATTCTTGGTTGCATTAGTGGCAAGAAAAAAAGGAACACTTTGGAAAGAAGAGCAAATCATTAAGATAAAGATATTTTAAGTATAAACAAATGATTTTAGGAGCAAAGTAAATATTTAATCACTTTCTCTTTAACTTCATTATCAAAATACTGATGATCATGAAATGCAGTTAAAGAACGGATAAAAGGAAGGTAGGAAGGAAGGAAATTGCTTTTGTACTTTTCGGATTTACCTGCCAGCTTTGTTCTTCCCAACACTACAGCTGTATTACTGCAAGTATAGAATGAAAACCCATATGAATTAAAAGATGCTCAGTATGCCCATGGCAACCCAGTTTAGGAAAGAAAGAATAATAAAAATTAATTATAACACAGAAATAGAATGAGAATTAGAAATCCTGTTTCTTTCAGTGGTAAATTATATTTATATCAGCCTTATAAACTAAAAGGGAAAAATCCAAAATCAACCAAAGCAGTAATTGATAGAAATGTCTTCTAAAGATGCAGCAATGAATTTAAACTTTCTGCACACAGTTTTATTGGTAGTGCTGTTTTTCCCCAAAGTTTCCAAAATCTGTGGCTTTGAGCTGAGCCCCATGCTGTCAGCCCACTTTAGCGCATTTTAATGAAGGGAAAATGGAAAACGCTGCTCTCTGAACTGAGTCATAGTACTTTCTAACACAGTGCCTGAGTGTGCGCTTAGTATCTTGGTGTTAACACTTGATTTAGAAACCACTTTGAAGCTTTGAATTAGCGTCATCAATATAATAATTTGACAGCATCAGTTCCACTTGGTAATAAAAAATGATTCTTGGTTGGAATTCTTAGCATTACAAAGAAACCAGGGCATTCAAATACCTCCAAGACAAGTGCTAGCTCAAGGGCACTTGTGTTCTATATATTCCTAATATATATTTGTGTTTGAAAAATATTAAAATCCATTAGACTCTGGTAAATTTCACCACTATAATTTCATCTATCTTTATCATTAATCTCATCTCATGAATTTTGAGGATTAAGGAGCTGCAGTGTAATTCACTTTGAGACATTCTATGTCAACAGATCCTCAGCTAAAACCAGTTAAATATGATTTTAGGTTTTTAAAGAGGGCATGGATTGTAAAAATAAGTCATTAAGACGTCTAAGATATTATGGCTTCAACCAAAAGCCCTGATAAATTAGGAAGTAAACAACGACACAGTCTGGGGGACAGTATGGAGGAGAACAAGAGGATTCCAACAGTGACCTACCGCCCAGATCCCTTACACTGAGCCGGAAGAGGTGGGAGAGGAAATAACACATTTAGGGCATTAATAACAACATTCCAACACACGTTTCCAAGATAGCTTCAATAGTACAGAAGACACATACCAAGTTTTTCTGTCTGCTTCTTAAAATATATGCATTGTGAAAATTTTACTCAGAATTGAGTTAATTTAGTAAAGCAAAATGTAAATTTGACTGTTGAAACAGGTGCAAGCAATTCCCTAGACTAATAAAATTAGTAAGCTGTAAAAACTATTGAAAGTGTTAAAAGATCTCTTAAAACTCTGCTATTGTCATTGAATAATCATAATGCTATAACAAGTCAAAATTAGGATTGGTAACCCTATGTAGGTTATTGAGAAAGCATGCTTTGCGGTTAATGGATTGCTGGAAGTTAAGTGAAATCAGAATTTGGGGCTCTCCGCCAAATTCTAGAAGGCCAAGAGGTCAGTCTGTGTATCATGCTGACAGCCTGCCCTTCTCACCTGACTGTCCCACTTCTGTCAGAGAATCCTGCCTATACGAAAGTGCAGCTAAAATGCCACTTCCTCCAGGAAAAATTCCCTGAGCCTTCCCTACTCTGAAAGTTCACTGATCTCTTTTTTCTATACTCTGTGGCACACATCCCAGCAGCCTTGTCCACATGGAACAAAGACTGACTCTTCATATTTGAATTCTCACACTGGTACTCAGCGCTTACCATGTGCTGGGCACTGTTCTAGGCCCTGTGTGTATATTAACTCACGTCCTTCTCACAACATCCCTCAGGGAGGTGGTACTTTGATCCCCATTTTTGAAGTGAGGAAACTGAAACAAGTGAAGTCAGGTAAGTTTCCCCAGGTCAGAGTTGAGGCCTGCCTGGGAAATGAAAATTAGCCATGAAGCCATGAAGAGTTTACTAAAGTCCCCTCACCTTTAATTTATTCTTGTAGGATGTGTGTGTGTGTGTGTGTTTATGTGTAGAAAATATAAACTTATTTAGCCTCATAAGATGCAAATTTGTTTTCAGACTGTTAAGACTTAGTACCATACTAATTAAGTTCTGGCGTAGTCTCCCACAGCCTGGAATAGGAGCTGAGGGCGACCTGGCTTGTGCCAAGCAATACAGTGCTGTGACTAACCAAAAGTACTGTTTACCAGTCCTAACAGAAAAGGTGCCACTCCGTGTGGCTGTGGATATGTACGGGCTATCAGAAAAAAAGTAACATTCTTAGTTTTTTTCTTTCTTTTTTTTTCTTTTAGTATATTGATTCTTTTTATTTACATGATAACAAAATAGTTATATTTTTGCACATTTTTTATTAGTTTTATATTGCTGTCAGAACAGATCACTACTAAACTTCAACAACATAAATGTATTATCTTGCAGTTTGTAGGTCAGAAGTCTCAGCGGGCTCAGCTGCTCCAGGTTTCACAAAGCGGAAATGCAGGTGTCAGAGGGCTATGTTACTTTGGGGAGGCTCTAGGGATAAATCCACTTCCAGGCTCATTCAGGTGCTGGCTGAATTCAGTTTCTTACAGCTGTAGCTCTGAGGTCCTTGTTTGCTTGCTGGCTGGCAACAAAGGGGCCCTTCTCAGCTTCTAGAGGCCTCCACACTCATTAGCTCACAGCCTCCTTCCTCCATCTTAAAACCCAGCAACAGGGGTAGAGTCCTTCTCCCACTTGGACTCTCTCTGACCTCCCTTTGTGCCTCATCCTCTAACCCTTCTGCCTTCCTTCCTGTCATTTAAGGTCTCATGGGATTACACTGGGCCCATCCTGATAATCCAAGATAATCTCCCTATTTTAAGGTTAGTTGATTAGCCATCTTAATTCCATCTGAAAAGTCCCTTCACAGCAGTATCTAGATTAGCATTTGATGAATAACCAGAGGATAGGAACTCTGGGGGCATTTTCAGAATTCTGCCAACCACACACGTTGACCCTCAAAATGTAAACATGAAAAAAATGTCTTCTTAACCAGAAGTTAAGAACTTTTGTGTGTTTTAATTTTGTTACTCCACATTCTGTATTTTCTCACTTAATAGCTATGTTGCTTATTAACAACAAATACATTGAAACTAGGAATTTAGATAGTTACAATTCTAATAAAAAGATACTGCAATTAGTGAGGGTTTTCTTTATATGACATCCCTTTATGATTTGTAAATATATTAATTGAATTCAGTGGTACGAAATATATGTGAATGTATTAATTGCTGGCTTTTTTTTCTTTGACCATCAATAAAACTTTCTATAAAAATAATATCAACAACATGATTAAATTTTACTTCATATTTTATGTGTAGCACAATGATACAAGCTTGCACAGATAATAAGCTAGGTAGGATAAAAACATATTCCCTCGAGATAAGCTAAATTAAGTAAAATGTACAATTGGTCACAGGTACATCATGCTAATGAATAGTTCAAGGGTTTATGAGAATTTCGTGTACTCTGAGGAAGAAATCAGGCGTCCTCAAAATCATTTTTGACAATACGGGGCACACAGTGGAGTTCAGTTAATGTCGTTGAATGAATGAATGAATGAATGAGACTTGGTGGTGGTGAGAGGAAGCGCACTAATTTGCTCTATGAAATACTCAAAGAAATGATCCAAGAATTTACCTTTGTTTTCTCATCCATGAAAGAAGGTTATAATTAGATGTTGTCTAAGGTTCCTCCCAGCTTCACATTCTATAATCACAATTTACAAAAATTTTCATTCTGAATTCTCACTTTTTGTTCCATTCAGGATATTCACAAATGCACAAACATAGAAAAAATGGAAGTAGAGTTTTTCCTAAGGAAAATTTAAAAAGCAATTAAAATAGGATTGCCGTAAGATTTTATCAAGAGCATGAGAGATACAATTTGCTTTCAGTAACAGCTACCTGTCCAAAATCTATGAATTCTCAAGATATTAGTCCACAGCTCTAAATGGGGAGACAGAAGCAACATGGCAAGGAAGAGAGGGTATGGCATTTCTGGCAGTTTACTGAAGGTGTGACTTTAAGCAAAGCACATAACTCTTCTGGACTCCACTTTCCTAATCTGTAAAATCTGCTTCCTAAATGAAAGGATATTTCATCTAAATAATCAATTTCACTCCAACGGGGTATCAGGCTGTTTCTAGTGACTGGAGTCTTATGGGAAGTGGACAGTGGCCCCACACCAGGTTGTTAGGAGGGACCGCGGGCATTGGCTCTTAATATTAAAAAAAAAAAAAAATCTTTGCAAGTTGTTGGTACATAGCTTCCACATGTTGAATGGCATTGTGTGCCTAGATCATTAGAGTAAGACGAGTGTCAATCTTTTAAAAATCTCCAGCGGTTATTCTACTGCATCAGACTCTCAGCGTTCACGTTTCCTCTCCCCTGACATTTCCACTGCTACAACCAAAGGCCATTTCCTTTTGGTCTGTCAACAGTGGAAATTGAAAACAGCTGCTCACCAATCCTTTGGATAATAGGTTCTCTGTTCACATTGTGTTAGCAGATCTTTAAGGTCACCTCCAACACCTGAAGAGGTCATAGGGGAGAAGAATTCTGAAGTTGAAAGGGACTTTAGTAACCATCTAATCCAGCTTCCACCCAAGGCAGGAGGCCCATCGGTAAATTCCATCCTTGAGCATACTTTGGCCTCTGCACAAACACTTCCAGGACAGGGGATTCGTGACCCTAAAAGCAGCATATTTCTTGTTCAGATCACTTGAATTGTTAGAAACATTATTCTTATATGTAACTGGAATCTGACTATAGTTTCTACAGGACCTTATTCTGTGATCTAGAATCAAATAGAATGAGTTCATGCATTTTCTTTATAGCAGTAGTTTACTTAAATGAAGAGAGCTCTCCTGTTCCTACAAATGGTTAATTCTAGTTTAAATTTCACCGTTTGTCCATGTGAAATGGTTTACATGCATCTTACCATCTTTTTTATTAATTTTTGCATGCTCTCTATTTTGTGAATGTTCCTCTTTTAAAAAATTATTCAAATAATAAAACACTGTACAGTTCAGTAACAATAAATGACCTACAGCCACAGGCAAAAATATGGCTGAAATGCACAAATAGAACATTTAGTAAAATAATCAGAACAAGAAATCATACAGTATATTTCCATTTACATAATTCAAAATCTAACTTGTTTAGGATTGCATATATAGATGATATGACTATAAAGAAAAGCCAGTCAAAGATTATTACAAAAGTCATGATAGTGCTTACCTCATGAGAGAGAACGGAGGCGTAATTAGGGAAGGACGTGGGGCTAGTTTGGGGGATGTTTTGCAGTGTCAGCAATGTTCTATTTCTTGATCCTAGTGGTGATTTCATGATATTCACCTTATAGTCTCATTAATTGTACGTATATATTATGTCCACTTCTCTGTACGTTATATTTCACAACTGTGCCCATTTGGCATATTACTCTAAAAATGTACATGCATACATTTTGACTGAACAAATCACATTCTAGATAATTGTTCCAAGCAAATAATTAAGGATATACACAAAGATTTAGCTCAATGTACGTTTAATGCAATAATGATTATACTAGGCAAAAAAAAAAACCCCGAGTAAATGAAATATTCAAAGTTAGATTGAGTTATTTATGACATGTATATGTATTGATATAAAAACATATTCATGATTGTTTTGCTGAATATAAAAGAATAAAATACAAATTTGTATGATTATATTTTCTGAAAAAAATCTGGAAAGGATTTCAATGAAATATTAACAGCATTTCTCAGAGGCTTATTATGGTTTATTTTTATTTTCTTCCTCTTTTTCATCTGATTTTAGATTATTCTGTAATTATTTTTGCATTTGTACTATTTTGTAATAGCAACATTATTAAAAATAATGCTAAACGCTAATGGACTTAGTGAGCATAATGTTCTAAACGTGGCAGGGATGAGGCCCCTTGCATCCAACACAGAGCCAGTTCTTCAGTGCAGCCTAAGTTTTGCGCATACTTTGTAGGAGTAACTATAAGACACTGTGTGAAAAAAGAAATGGGGATAGTCAAGTGAAACATGAGATCAACTGAATTTAACTCATATCTTTCTTAATTTAGTTCTTTTAAATCAAAGTTATTCAATAGCGTGAAGAGTCGAGTAGTCTCGTCAAATCCTTGTTAGAAAAAAGCAACTGTTTCATACCCCTCGCTTTCCCTACTTCCTGTCTCCAGAGGCAACAATTTCAACTCTTTCAGCGGATTCCTTTAGTACATGCCTTCCTTTTCTAAACAACAGGTTTTTGTTGCTTCGTTTTGTAGCTTTAAGCATCATCTGTTGACTTCCCACTACAGAAGATTTATCTCTTTTTCACAAGTATATTCTTGCCCACTACACACGTGACTATTCCTATAACAATTTTGGTGATAAATATTTAGTGTCTACATCATCGTGACAAGGAATGCAATAATCACAGCTAAGTCCTGTAGAAGCTGTAGTCCCTGAAAGCCTCTTGTCTTCTCTGGAGTTAATAATTGTTTTTGTTTGTTTATTTGCTTGGTTTTCAATGTTCTTATCTTCCCCAATTGTATAACCCCAGACTCTTCCCCAGTTGTGTAAACCTCCTCTCAATTCATCTAATATATTCTGTATTTATCAGTTTAACACATTTTTTAAAGAAATCTTTCCCAGAGCTTCTGACTGTCTCTAATCAGACCTGCATGCTTCACGCAGGATCTCTTTTATCATCCTGGGTATTCTTTTCACCTCTCTCTTTTGCTGATCTTCTGTTCCCTGGATCCCATGACCTCTTCCTTGGTTTACTCCTATACTTTGGTGGAACACACTCTTTTGTAGCTTCCTAAAAACGGATGCATAGAAAGTAATTTTTTTTTGAGATTTTGAATGTCCACAAATGTCTTTATTCTACCTTCTCACTTAACTGATGGTTTTGTAAGCATAGAATTCTAAGCTGGAATCATTTTTCCTCAGAATTTTGAAGGCATTGCTCCACTGTTTTCCAGTTTCCAGTGTTGCCATTGAGAAATCTGATATCAATCAGATTTTTGAACATTCATATGTAATCTTACAATTTTCTCTCTGAAAAAATGTTATAGTCTTTTTTTTTTTAAACAGTTTATTTATTTATTTATTTGTGAGGAAGATCAGCCCTGAGCTAACATCCATGCTAATCCTCTTCTTTTTGCTGAGGAAGACCAGCTCTGAGCTAACATCTATTGCCAATCATCCTCCTTTTTTTTTGTCTTTTCCCCAAAGCCCCAGTAGATAGTTGTATGTCATAGTTGCACATCCTTCTAGTTGCTGTATGTGGGACGTGGCCTCAGCATGGCGGGAGAAGCGGTGCGTCGGTGCACGCCCGGGATCCGAACCCGGGCCGCCCGTAGCGGAGTGTGCACTCAACTGCTAAGCCACGGGGCCGGCCCTATAGTCTTCTTTTTGTCTCCAGTACTATGAAATTGTACAATGATACGTCTTGCTGTGGATCTATTTCACACTGCGTCTGGACTCTGTGAGATTTCAACTTGAAAACTTGAGTCCTCCTTCAGTTCTGGGACGTTGTCTTGAATTTCTTCTTTAATAATTTCTTCACCTCTATTTGCATACTTCTTTCTTCCTGATTCCCCTATCGTTTGGATGTTGAAACTTCTACAACAGTCTTTTAATTTTCTTATCTTTTCTCTTCATTTCCACACTTTGCCTTTTGCTCTGCTTTCTGAAAGCTTTTTTCAACTTTTTCTCCCAGTCGTTCTATTGAGGTTTTCATTTTTGCTATTATATTTTTAATTTCCAAGAGCACTTATTTTGATCTATGAATGCTCTTTTTTTTGTAGCACCCTATTCTTGTTTCATCCACGGAATAGCTTCCCTTAACTCTCTGATAATAGTTTTTGCCTTTATTTTTTAAGTTATCTTCTTTCTATATTGTCTCTGTTTCCCCCAAATTGCTTTTCTTTTTCCCTTCTTGTTTTGGTCTCTTTCATATTCTGTGATTCTTGGTTGGGCACCAAAAAGCTGATTGGAAGCTCTACAAAAGCGAACAGGGCTCATCAATCTTGGGTGTCACTGTAGGGTCATCTGGGTAAGCCCATTAATTGGAGAACCTCAAATGTTCCTACCTTTAGATATTTTTTGCTGGAGTGATTTAGCTTGATAGAGAAGAATATTCTAATCTCTGTATGGAGTGAAGAAGCCAGCATCCTAGGTCTGGCTGGAGGAAGAAGACGGGAAAGAAAGTCTCAGTGTTCAGTACGTGTACAAGTTCACATAATTTCCCTGTTTTCAATAGAGAAAACCAGCTTTCAGCTCTGCCAAGAGTCCTCCAGTTCAGCCAGAGATCCACTATTTTACCCTCCCCAGGAGACTAACATCCAGTTTTCTACCAGATCAGGAAGGGAATTTGGGAGCTACCAGCTTCTTGTTAACTCAAATAAATAAATAAGAATGATCTTGGAACACAAAAAAAAAGTTGTCCTGAAGTCTTCCAGGTTCTGGCTCCACTTTCAGCCCTCTCCCAGGGCTACTTGGTGCTGCCAACCCTTAGCTTCGAGGAGTTTGTTCAGTCTAAATCAGAGGCTTCCCAGCTTTCCCATAGCCAGCCGAGATTCAGCTATCTTAAGTGTGCTGAAAGAGGAAGCACTCTTGCATCTGCTTTCTAGCTTTCCAGTTATCTTCTCTTCCATTCTCTTTGCCCTTGTGGATATAAAAATTTTTTTATAATAATCCAATTTATTAGGGATTAGGTAAAATGCACAGGTAAACATTTGTCTAATTTGCCATCTTAATTGGTAACTACCCATATATCTTGTCACATGAACTCCTCTCGTGACAAGTTTTTCCATATTTTATATGTTTCAATCTATTTCTTGAAAAAACAAAGTAGGGATATATACTTTTACATTTTAATCTTGTGCATTTTGCCCATTTTTCGCCCTTTTAAGGTAATTTGGAAACTCAATCAGGTGGCAGGAATGACAATAATAATAAAGAGAGCTACTATTTTATGTGTGTCCGGAGGTGTACTGTATTGAAGTAATATGTATCCCTCACAGTTTTGTGTTATCTACACATCTGATAACCATGTTCTTTGTCTTCATTTAAATCATGGGTTGGCAAACTATAGCCCATGGCCCAAACCTGGCCTGCCGCCTGTTTTTGTTAATAGTTTTATTGGAGTACAGCCATGCTCATTTGTCTACTTGCTGTCATGGCTGGTCTTGTGCTGCAACAGCAGAGTTTAGTAGTTGCAACAGAGACGATATGACCTGCACAGCCTGAAATATTTCCTCTTTGGCCCTTTACAAATAAAGTTTGCTGACCCCTGCTTCAAGTTATTGATAAAACATATTAAATATGACAAGGCTAGATCTAATCCCACTGATGAGTCAGCAAAACCCCTGACATTGACACTGATTCATTAACCAGTACAATTAGACAACTAGCAATAAATCTATTTAACTCCATGACTTTTAGATTACACATATCAAGCACATAAGGCAAAGACTTACAAAAATCAATGCTGGCTTTAAATTGAATGAATTGTCCTGTAAGATAAGAAATCCCCCATCACTTTGTGTTTAAGCAGTGACAACATTCAAACACAAAAGAATCACTGTAGAAGATTCTCATGTACAGGATTCCAGAATCTTCTGCATGGAATTCAAGTTCTAAGGAATTCTAAGAATTCACAAAATAGGTTCTCAGGAATATTAGACCTGTGGATGGGACAAAAGGATTAATGGTATAAGTTTGTGAAATATTGTTTACTACATTCTCTCTCTCCGAGATTTACAGTATGTTAGCACACAAAAGACTTTGAAAATTCCTGCAAAAGAAAAATCTGAATACCTTCGTTTACGCAAATGTTACCCATTGGAAATTAGCTCTTTCAATTCTGAGACTCTGTGATTCCATCTTATCTGCATTTATCTCACTGGAAACATTATCAAATGCTTTGCTGACATCATTGGTACTAAGCAAAATGATTAACAATATTTTTCATGGTTTTCAGAAACTCAAACCACTTTATGGTTCTCTGTCTACTATAGCAGTGTTTTACCTGGAAGCTAATCTAAAAGAAGCCAATAGTTAACCAAGACAGAGGCAGAATACTAAGATAAATGGTGTTTATCATTCATTGCCTACCTCTCCCTTACTCTGAGCCCAGCAGGAAGGAATGGGGGGAAGATAAAAGCAATAACTATTTAGCTGGGGACAAATGGGATCACTTGCGACTGCTGGAAGCCACTGGAAAGCTGGGCACTCAGCAACCAACGAGCAGGACAGTCTCTCCGCCGATGTATAGTGAGGCTTGTCTGTCCATTTGCGGACAGTATTTACCACTGCTTTCATGCTCTATTTGGTTTAGATCTCTTGAGGGCTGTTGACAATGATGGTCCTGTCATCTCTCTCTCCTATGAAATCCTCTCCATCATGCCAGCCTACCTGTCAGAGGTGATTCTAGTCATTAATAAAAATAACTTATTTGAGCACCATCTTAGGCCTCAACTTATGTAGTAATGATGAAATATTATAAACCTAATACTTCTGCTCACTACACAGGTACACACAGGACAGAGCCAGGATTCAAACTTAGATCTTCTATCTACAAATTCCATGTCCTTTCTAATAAACCATACTGCCTGTCCAAATACCCTTTGTTTTTCTCATTGTCCAATTCTATCAGTCCAGTAATTCTATTAAATAAAAAAAAAAACTACAACTAAAATCATATGTGGTTTACATTATATTTCTACCAAACAGCATAGCTTGATCTACAGATTCAATGTAATCATAATCAAAAGCTCAGCAAGCTTTGTCTAGAAATTGACAAGCTAATTCCAAAATGTGTATGGAAGGGCAAAGGACCTGGAAAGGGCAAAACAAATTTGTAAAAGAGCAAAGGTGTAGGACATACACTCTCTGATTTCAAGAGTTACTGTAAGGCTATAGTAATCAAGACAGTGTGGTATTAGCACCAGGATAGATATATAGATAAATGGGGAAAAAATGGAGTACAGAAGTAGATCTACACTCCTGTGGGCAATAGATTTTCAACAAGTACCAAGGTAATTCAATGGGGAAAGGATAGTATCTTCAATAAATGATGCTAGAACAATTGTGTATCTGTATGCAAAAATAGAAATAAAATAAAATGAAAATGAACCTTGACTCTTACTTAACACCACATATAAACATTAATTTGAAATGAATTATAGACTAAAACTTAAAGACAAACTACTAAACTTCCAGAAGAAAAACATGGTTAAGATACATTCGTGAAGTTGGGGTTGGAAAAGAGTCCTAGATAGAACACAAAAAGCATAAATCGTAAAATAAAAAATTGATAAATTGGACTTTATCAAAATTTTTAAAAATCTGCTTTTTGAAAGATAACTGTTAAGAAAATGATAAGGCAAGCCACAGACTAGAAGAATATAGACACAATATATAAATCTCAACAAAAAATTTGTGTCCAGAAAATATAAGGAACTCATAATTCAATAAGAAAACAAAAAAAACTAACAAATAATGAGCAAAAGATTTGAATAGTTCCCCCACACAAAAAAAATATAGCAGTGTCCCAATAAGCTCATGAAAATAAATGCTTATCATCATTAGTCATCAGATAATCCAAATTAAAGCCACAAAGAACTACCACTACACACCCACTAAAATGGCTAAAATTAAAAAGATTGAGTTGAGTAAACATTGACAAAGATGTGGAGCCACTAGGACTGTTATACATTTCTGTTAGGACTACAAAATGCTACAAACACTTTGAAAAACAGTTTGGCAGTTCCTTATAAAGTTTAACATAACCTCACTATGACTCAGCAATTCAATTCCTAGGTATTTACCCAAAGAAATGAAAATGTGTGTTCCCACCAAGATTTGTACTTGAATGTTCAACAGCTTATTCATAATAGCTAAAAACTGTCCAATATAAATACACATTTATTTATTTTATATAACAGAATGCTATTTGTCAAGGAAAATAAATGAACTACTGATACATGCAACAAGACTGATGAATCTAAAATAATTACGCTGAGCAAAAGCAGTCGGACACAAAAGGAGAACACTGTATAATCTCACTTTATGAAACTCTAGAAAAGCAAAAACAATGTATAGTAACAGAAAGTAGATCAGTGCATGCCTCAGGTTTGCAGTGCAGGTGGGGATTGACTTTCTGTGGGCAAGAGGGAACTTTTTGGGGTGATGGAAGTGTTCTATGTCTTAATAATGGTGGAAATTGCCTGGTTGTATACACTTGTCAAAACTCATCAAACCGCACGCTTAAAATGGGTGTGTGTATGTAAATTATACCTCAGTAAAGTTGATTTCTTAAAAGTATATGTACAGAAGTAGAAAAAATTCCAGAAGTACATATATCAGCATTGTAATGCCTAGGTGGTAGAATTATGGGTGATTTTTATTTCCTTTGTTTTGCTCTTCTGTGTGATCTAGCATTTCCATTATTATATATAATATTAGTGATAAACAAGATTAATATAAAAATGATACCCATTCATTAAAAAAGAAAAAAGCCACGTATGTGCTTTTTTCACCCTCTGTAACAATTTTCTTATCTTTTCTTGAGAATAAGGCCAAGCTTCTTCATCTCTTAATCACCCCCTGAGCCCAGCACCCCCGGTAATAGCAGGTGAATTGAATTGCAATGTTAGACTCACTCTGGTTATCATCCATATCCAGACTGCCTAGCCTGCTGCCTCTTGAGACTCATTTAGAACTTTCTCCATCATTGCTCTTTTTCTGGGCCTTACCTATGTCCTCCACCTAGTTTTATACTCTTCAGGGTGTGTCAAAGAGAAAACAGAGCTACCACAGTGGTAAAAACAAATTTAACTCAAGAACTACTGCAATAGGGGACAAGAAATCTCAATACAGAACTAGGCTCACCTCCAAATACAACAAGGAAAAGCAGGGATTTATGGCTCAGCTAAGGAAATTACTGAGAGGAAACATCATGGGTAAGGGGGGATTTTGGCTAAACCCACTTGACAAGATTCTTGCAGAAGGCAGGCCAGGGGGATCAGACGTCACCTGGGGGATGGTGGAGGATGAGGAATTTGATCAGATATCAAGGATGATCAGATAGTGAGGGGAGGGGATTCTCAGTAAACTGACTCGGCAGGATTCTTGATCATGAGGTCAAGGCCCAAGGATGGCCTTAGTCATAAAATAGCTTAGAGGAGCCTGACTCAAGTTTGGTCTTTGTCAGCTGCCTTTTTTGCTCTCCTGTGTTGGCTGGCTCTCCTTCCTTGTAAGACTCAGGCAGGTAAAAACCCCTGCAGGAAGTTGCCAGCTACAAAGACAACTCCTTCTCCCAGAGCAGGGCTGTTGCCTTTTCCAGGGCCCTGTCCATTTTCTTTGCTGGTGAGAGAGCTCCTCCTCCTTCAGAAGGTCCTGACACAGGCTTCTTCGGAAGAACCCAAACCTGGGGGAACCCCATTTGTACAGTTTCCTATGCCTATTCCCTTCACTCCTTGAAATCCTTTTTTCTCTGTTGGCTTCTGCCATTACTTTTTGATCCTAGGAGGCATTCCTTCCCCTTCCCAGAAAGTTAGATGATACAGAAATGTTACTCAGAAGTAAAAGCACTCAGAAGTGCTTTTCACTTCCTCATTCTTCTGGAAGGCAGAGAAGTTTGCATTTCCATCACAGGCCTTTGGTGTGCGCCTCCTCCAAGAAAAGAAAAAGTATCTAGTCTATCCTGTACAGCTCAGGAGGCTCCTCTGGGCCAGGGTGACAGGTCTGATAAATTGAAGCAAGGACAATGGGTGCATTCCCAGGCAGAGGAAGTCAACTTCTGACACAGCAGGAAGCCAGCCAGACATAAGTCAGCAAGCTGGCAAAGGTTCCCTACGTGTCTTACCCTCTCGCTTCACAGTGCCTCCTCTAATGTCATGTTTTCATCGTAATTTTTTAACCATCATGTCAACAAATCATCTTAAAGAATTGCTGAAAAGGTGCCACTTTCAGAGAATACAGTCAGGAGGCTTGCAACTGTGCCTAGCTATGCTTCTGCTCCCAAGATGGGGTAGGGGCACCAGAGAGGGGACAAAATCCTGGTGGCACTGAGCTACTGGTGCAGACAGGACTGACAGCTGTGATGAGTGCCAGGCTGTAGAAACTCCAGTCCAGGTGCCTGAGAAGTATCCCAGACACTTGTTTAACTGGAGGCGTGTGATTACAGCGATTCTGTGTCCCCTCCAATATAATGCACCGCCTTCTTGACTCTAAATGCAAGCTTGTGTGTAGAGGGAAACATAGTACGTAATTTCTATGGGACTCATATAGTTGCATATAGCTCAGTTGCTAAACAATTTTGAATTACTTTGGTCCTTAATAGAAAAGGATAAAACTGAATTTAATTCTAATGGGATAATCTGTGGTATTCAGAATGCTGCAAGCCTAGCAATGTCCCCATCATATGCAACGTTTGAGACAAGCATCCGTAAATGATAAAATGGGTCTTTGAATGGTGGGAAATAAACCCGTTAGTCTTGCACTGGGTATTCTCCATGAGTGAGTGCTCAGCGCTGGACAGAGGGTTAATGGAGAGAGACACAGTGCAGTCAACGCATTACGCCAAATTCAAATCCAAAGGTTTGGAAAATGCAAGCTTCCCTTCCTTCCCTTTGTATTTCCTCTTACATTTAACGGGAAGGCTTTTTAACATGTCCTGTCTACCACAGTGTAACAGACAAGACACAGGAGAATTCCACTCAAACAGCTGTTAACTAGAACTCAGACTTCGTGTGAGCTCTTCCCTTTCAGCTTAATGCTCTTTTGTCTGCATAAGAGAAAGGCACAGGCCTTTTAATTAAGTGTGATGAATGACATTACCCTTTGTAAGTTCCTAATTAGGTATAAGGTTGAACAATATATTAATTCATATGAAAACTGCCATTTTGCCTGCAATTTATGGCTTTAATAATTACATAAAATATTTTCAAGTCATGATCTTTAGTTACATGAGATCAGGAAATTCATTTATTCTAAACAGAAGAGAAAGATAGAATCATATAAATTAAAAATTTTTTTTAATTTTCAAAATACATTTTTGCTGACAAAAGAATTTTCTTAGTATTTCAGTAAAGCAGGTTCACAATAAAGTTAGTTCTCAAGATAAATTAGAATGTCATTACATGAAAGTAAAATCAAAATCAAAATATATGCATAATTTGCTAACTTTCCTATTTTGGTCTGAAGCTATTTTTATTTGGGAGGGAGGGTAAAATACAGTAAGGTGTTCTTCAGCAGCCTTCCCTAAGAAATAAAAATAAAATTGGGCTTTGGAAATATTATAATTCATGTATTTCTGAAAATACTGAAGAATATTTGAATTTGTTCATTAAACTAATGAGATAAATAAGTTTGATACGTTGACAGCTTAAATGTGTAATTTTCATTCTCATCAAATTTATGTCTTCATTCTGAGTGTATAATAAGTAGCTATTCTGAGATTGATTGGCACTCATTATTGGGAAGGGGAAGGTAGGATATGGCTAAAGAGTCTTAGGACTATGTTGGCAATCTGTTACCTATGCCCAGAAAAAAGGTGTCGTCATTGGTCTAAGCCTTAAACAACCCTACTCTCCACATATCTTAACTGGAAGGACCTGTCCAGCTCTAGGATTATGTAATTTTACAAATCATTAAATTACACTTATTAGTGGAACAGAACAGTTACCTGAATGCTCTTTGTTATTCTCTACAGTTCATACTCTTCTGCCTATTGGGATTTTTAAGATGGTGCAATAATCAGCATTACTCTGATCTCTAACAAAATTCTGAACAACTGAGAAATAAGAAAATGGAATGAGGCAGATGAAGACTAAGGCATGATTGGAGAATGTGGCTCATCTCCTCAGACAAATGGACTTCTTAATAATGACCCTAGTGTAGCTTGGGATGAAGAAAAACTTGGGACTAGACAGGCTTGCCCCTCACCTCTCCGCTACATTTCTCTCCCCCACAGAGCCTTCCCCCAGAGGGGTAGTCAAAGAGAATGCTCATTCCTTATAGGCTACAAATCTCAAATGAAAGTGGCTGGACTAACATGCTCAGATTCTCCTTCCAAAATAACCAGATGGGTCACTCCATCTCTCTAGGGACAGAATGATTAAGAGACATAGAAGTATACTGATGTTTTTCCATCTAGAAGGGCATATCAGGATGGATTCATCCTCTAATACTGTCAATCCGGTTGAGCACTTTTCCCAGTACGGACCTGGGTGAATTCTGCTGGTACGGAATTTCCCCTCCAACTATAAGTGCTGGAGATGGAGTAAACACAGAAGGGAACTCTGGCTGAGGTGGGGCCCACCTCGATTTCATAATACTTCCTAGTAGGTCAGAAATGCCCGCTCTGCAAGTGTTAGCTACTGTTCATGGACACAATTTTTAACACAAGGCAGAAAGTAGACCAGTGTTTACCCAGGTTCTCCACCTATTTTGGAACTATGATAACTTCCCAGACCGGCCCTTTATTGGCCTCATTTCTCCAAACATCTTCTCAAAGCTTGGTCTGTAAAAACAGTAAATAAGTTGTGGGAGTGAGCTTAAATCTGCCCTTTTCTCCTCGTAAGTTTCTAGGATTTCCTATTTTCCACTGAGACAGAAGGATTACTGGAGGAATTCTTGCTATAATGTTTTGCACTTCCCTGCATATAATCCAAACTCAAAAATAAAAAAGAGTTTGTAGAAAATCAAAAACAAAGGAAAACAAAACAAAAAATCTGCTTTCTTAGATCTCCAGTTGATGGAGCCCAGATCTTTGCAACTCTCTTTGATCTACCATTTTAAAAAGTATTTAATTCTGGAAAAAATAATCAGGGAAATGTTTTATTTCATGTGATTTTAAGAGAAACGTTGGGAAAAAATGGGGAGATAAGATAAATTTGAAACTTGATTGAAATTGTTCTTCCAGATTCTCTGATTCTCTTTTTCCTCTACTTCCTTACTTGAAGTGAAATTTTCATTTACAGACAAATCGTAGTTTATAAGGGCCATATGCTGAAATGGTCATTCATGGTTTTCTTCTGCACTTCTCTTTCCTTTATCTTTTCTTTCTTCTTGGCTTTTGGGTCCTCTGACAAACTTCACCCCAAAGCTAAATTATTAGTTTCTGAATTATTTAATTATTATAATTTCTCCTCAATGCCTAGGAGTCTCTTCCTTATAAGTACTCTAGAGGTACTCACCGAGCTTCCTCTGGCCTCAGCCAGGAGAGAAGGACATTGGATTCCTCTGTCTTCCACCTCACGAACAGGGAAAGAATTGTTCCTATGCACTCTCCAGAAAACAAGCCTGTATCTTAAGCTCATTCCAATAAATGTGTAAGGAACTTACTCTCAGTTAAAGGTGAGAGAGACAAAGTCAATCTTGTGACCAAGCAGACCTGGTACCTTCTGTGGAAATTTCTCTGCACTCAGAATCATCCCCCTCCACACACACACCCCTTGACAAACCCCCATCCCCACTTGGACTCACAATTTAGGACTTGGAAGTTTCTGAGGGAGTATCATCTACCATACATCCTCAGGAATGCATCTAGTAATAACTTCCTTACCCCAAGGAAGCAAGTCAGGCACAGTTGAACTTGGAAAGTTTTCAAATCAGAACTCTCTTACTCTAAGCTGAAGTCTCCAAAACCTCAATGGAATCAAATTCATGAATTTTCATTTCCAGAAGTGATAAAATCTCTTGTCTCAAATCATGCCATTCAAAAAAAATAATTTGGATTTCTTAAGTAGACAAAATAGGTAATAAATTAATTTACTTCCTTACAAAGTTTGTCAGTTTGCTTAATTATGCTAATAATTGCTACTCACTAGAAACATCAGTAGGTTAAACAAATGTTCCTCTTCTTTTTTCATTTCAATGGCTTAGTAGAAAAGAAAAATCAGTTGAGAGATCTTGAGTTACACTCAAATTACAGAAAAAAATATTTTCAAGGGATTTCTTAGCAGAAATTTTGATGGACTGGTTCTTAGCTAAGAAGATTCCACTTATGAAAATATTTTTAGTGGCCTGTGAAACATCATTAAATTTAGAAGAATGCTCTTGGGTAAAATTGAAGTATCAGATTACAATGCCTGACTTCATTTATATGATTGTTGATGTGCTGAGAAGTTCTTGAGAAATGTGACATCAATTGTAGTGAAGATGTACTTGGAGTGAATAGTGGCTTTCATTCACTCAGCATTGGATATTGAGTCCCACTGTGAATTGAGAACTGCACAAGACACTTAGTTAGACAGGACAGTTCTTGGTCTTGAACTTCCCCTAGCAATCGAAACAGATATGGACCAAATTACTGCAATATAATATCCACGCAGAAAAAGAAGTTTGTACCTAGTGCAGTGGCAGCTTGATCTAGAAACACAACGTTGGGTGTTCAGGAAATGTTTCACTAAGCTGATATCATGTTTGGTATATGAAGGATATGGAAGAATTCTCCAGGCAGAGAAGAGAGAAAAGGGGCAATTATGGTAAAAAGATGTGCAAAAGTGCCTACGTGCATACAGAATCAACAGGATTTTTCGCACTGAAGTCTAGTGGTGAGGAACACAGTGGCTGGAATTTTTAGGATGTGTGACAAGAGAAGGAGTAGGAATGAGACAAGAAATGTAGATTGAGGCCAGAGGTGAAGGACCTGGATAATCAGCAAAAGAATCTAGGTTTACCTCACAGTCCCCGAAGACACAAAAGATTTTGAGATAGAAGCGAAAGATGATCAGAATGGGTTTGGCAAGGTGAGAACAAGAGTAGACTAAAATGGGGAAAGGTTGGCTGGTGGGAAATCATTGGGAGGCCTTCGTAACAATCCAAATGAGAGCTCAGGGAGGGCTGAAACAAGATTTGGAAATGAGTGAGGTTAGGAAAGCAGAGAATTGAGAGACGTTTCGAAGGTAGAATCAACTGGATTTTTCACACTGAGAGGAGAAACAATGACATCTATTTAACCTGGGCTTGCTAGCTTGATTGAAAAGTGAGGACAAGGCCATTAACTGAACCACTCGCAGGAGGAAGAGCAGAGTTGGAATAGGTTTGGAGAAACGGGGTTGAGGAAAGGGGCTGGGTGGGGTGCGGGGAGTGAGAAGTACTAACGGTGAACTTGGATAGGATTGGGTAGCATTTGAAATCAGGCAAGACAACTCTGTGACTGTACTAAAAACCATTGACTTATACACTTTAAATGGTGAATTGTATGGTATGTGAATTGTATCTCGATAAAGCTGCTTTAAAAAAGTCAGGCCAGGGAGGAAGAATCCACAAAAATGACAATACAAAGCTAAAAGAGAATTTCAAGGAGGAGAAGGTAAATATCCTTTAGATTTTTCCTTACTTTTTCTTATTCTGCTATTTCTTATTCTTATTATATCATTCCTTATTCTATTTCCAATCTGAAATTCCCTATTTTTTATTCCCTACCAGAAAGGGCCTGCAACTCACTTTTAATGATTCCCAAATCCTGATGACTCTGATTCCTCAGGAAATTCACGTATGCTAGTAGTAAATTCACATATTCACATTTCTCATAAAAGGAACTTGTGACTGGAGAAAAATTGTAGTTTTTATTTGATTGAGCACATGCAGAATGTCACAAGAATTTAATGAATTATAATAAAGTGAAATGTTTTATTCATTTAATTTTTGTAAATGATTTTGAACAACCATATCAGGGAAACTTAAGAGTAAAGCTTTTAGTTTGACATACCATTACCATATATAAATATTAAAATATTTGTTGGGGCCGGCCCTGTGGCACAAGCAGTTAAGTGCGCATGCTCTGCTGCAGCAGCCCGGGGTTCGCCGGTTCGGATCCCAGGCGTGCACCGACGCACCGCTTGTCAAGCCATGCTGTGGCGGGGTCCCATATAAAGTGGAGGAAGATGGGCATGAATGTTAGCCCAGGGCCAGTCTTTCTCAGCAAAAAGAGGAGGATTGGCAGATGTTAGCTCAGGGCCAATCTTCCTCAAAAAAAAAAATTGTTGGCAAAAAATTCTTTACATTGGATAAATTCATAATCCTGAATGTTTTTCCACCAGTAATAAAATGTCAATATGCTCATTGATATGTGATGGACTGATGCACAATTTCATAATCATGCAATATATTTATACATGCTAGAAGGTAACAATAGCAAGTCTTCTACAAAAGAAGAATGAGTTTAACACCAAAATAGAATTATATTCTAATTTTTTAAAAAAAAGAAAAGAAAAAAAGCCAATTCAGAACGATCCTGTTAAAATGCAGGTCAGGTCATGATGATGCCACTTTTCTGCTCAAATCCCTCCCGAGCCTTCCCATCTCATCCAGAATAAAAGCCAAGGGCCTTCCCCTGGCCTGTAAGGCCCCATGCTCCCTGGGCTGTCCCCTCCTTACCTGCCTGACCTGGTCTCCTGTTCTCTCCCCCATGCCACATGCTCCTGTGACTCTGGCTCTCCACAGGCCTTGAAAACGCCACTCCTGCCGTATGGCTCTGACTCTGGCTGTGCCCTCTGGCCAGGAAGCTCTTGGGTGGATAAACACATGGTCTGCTCCCTCATCTCCTTCAAGTCTTAGTGGTCTTGCCCCTGGACCTCCCTGTCCTCTTCCTTTACTCTTCATCCCCGCCCCATAGCACTTGTCCCTTCAAATGACCATATTACTTTTTATTTGGTTTCCTGTCCCCTCCCCGTACTTGAATGATGGCTCCGCAGAGGAGGGATGTTTGTCTGTTTCGCTCACACATGTGTCATCAGCCCCCAGAAGAATGCCTGACACATAATAAGCTGTCAGCAAATACCCTTTTTTTTTTTTTTTTTGTGAGGAAGATCAGCCCTGAGCTAACATCCAGGCTAATCCTCCTCTTTTTGCTAAGGAAGACCGGCTCTGAGCTAACATCTATTGCCAATCCTCCTGCTTTTTTTTTTCCCCCAAAGCCCCAGTAGATAGTTGTATGTCATAGTTGCACATCCTTCTAGTTGCTGTATGTGGGACGTGGCCTCAGCATGGCCAGAGAAGCGGTGCCTCGGTGCACGCCCGGGATCCGAACCTGGGCCGCCAGTAGCGGAGCACACGCACTTCACTGCTAAGCCACAGGGGCCGGCCCCCAGCAAATATCTTTTAATGAATGAAAGACTCTATTACTTTAAGTACGGGCAATACACATTTATCTAGTAAATATTGTAGAAATCAATACTTTCTGGACAACTAAAAAACATTTTTCTCATTAACGTATATTGACAGGTGCAACAGACGTCTAATTAGGATTTCACGTCTTTGAAGTGCTGAGAATCCAGTATGAATCTTAAATAATTAAATGATATGCACTCTATAAAGGAAACTAGAATATACAAGCATGTTTTTAGTACAGCCTATGCTCCATTGCTTTTAACATCTGCATACATATCAAACATCTATGAAAAGCTACCCCAAACAGTGAGTGATGCTGGAATTCTATGTATATTTCTATATAAAAATAATTTTTAGTTAAAAATAATCTTAGTAAAGTTCTTGAATTCTTTTGCATATGTATATATGCTTTCTTTAAATATATTCTTATGTTTTTTCCCATGTGTTGTGCTTTTTGTATTGCTCAGTTGTTAACTCTGAGTGCAGAAAATATTTATCTTTTTTTTCTTTGTACCATTTTCACAAGTTTTACCAAATAGATTAAAGAGAGCCCATAATGTATGTTGCTGGATGTTTGAAAGCACACAGAGACAAGACTGAGGAAGCACTGCATATCGACACTGTTGACATCGTCCCTAGAGGCTAATAGTTTGATTTTCTTACAGTCATTTTGTCCAGGACTAACTCTTCATAGAGCTCTGCTCTGATTAAAAAATAAGTATAAATAATTGAAAATCTTTGCATTTATTTATACTGTTTGGAAAAATAAATTAAGAGATATCAGAAAACACACACACACACGCACACATGCATTTTAATGAGATTTTCTATTTCAGAGTCTAAAGAACATCTGGCTCATTTGGGGACATATATCATAATCTTAAAAACGTGCAGTGGCTAAACCCCAAGAGAATAAATTGCAGTGGAAAGTATAGTCAGCGTTATTGGAAATGCATTTTATGGCAAAACGGTAAAGATTTATGACTGAGTCATGAGGATTAGCAGTACAGTTTTTTCACTTTCTTTAATAAATAAATCATATTAATAATAGCTTTATAAAATATCAGCAAGGAACAGTATAATTTTTAAGTCACATAATAAATAGTGACTAGAAACATTACTAAGCCAATTAAAATTTATATGCAAAATTCCCTAGTAAATTTACCTACAATTATTTTAGAGCTCTGTGAAGCTGTCCATCTTGCTGACCTGAATTTAGTTATTGTTTAATGTGTTTTATGCACATATGTTCAAAATTTTAAAAGTTTTACATCGATTATTAATCAATATGTCATATTCTCCCCGTCTAGTTGAAAGACAGGAAAATAAGGAGAACTAACAAAGAGTAAAAGTTTGCTGTGCATTCTTCCATGTCCTGAATTTAACAGAGTGTAAATATTGTTCATTTAGAAATCCAGTCTTCAAGAATAATTTCTCTGAGCATAAATAAAAGAGATTCGTAATGTTATCAAGACAAAGCTAGCCAGCCAGCAGCAGGATAATTAACTAAATGTCCATTATGGAAAGCAGCTTTCCTGACAGAATATAACGGAAAAAATATTTCAGGGTTTATAACAAATATTCTGAGTTCAAATTTTATGATATTATCTCCTTCTTCATGAGTTTTAAGAATGTGGGTAGAATTTTGGTGTAATTCTCAGAGCCCTGTGGTTGGAGGTATCAGCAAGTGAATTTTTCAGAGCCAAGTTTCCCTGCCTTCTGCCCAGCTGAGCTCTGTAAACACCATCTGCAGGCTCCTTTGCCCCTAAATTAAGTCCATTCGCTCCCAAGACATTTATAGGAGTATGGTATAAATCTCAGGCAATGTTCCTCCAATGATTCAAAATTCAGGTAAGAATATTCTCTTACAGTGAGGGTCAAATTATAAAGCCTGGAATTTCTGGAAAAAAATATGCTAAGCCTCCAAATGTAAACATCTCAAGCGCAAGTTACTTCTTCCCTAGCTTTTCTCCCAACCTCTCAACATCTGTCTGGCCATAACTTCCCTCCCCAGCTAGCTTCTGCTATGGGAGGTCGCTACCCAGGAAAGAGCATCTGAAAAGCAAATATTGGGTGAACCCTCTGAGTCTAGTTTGGGGATGGTTGTCACAGGCCTTTGTTGCCCAGCTGTGTGCTCCTTGCTCCAGAGCCCCCTCAAATAGCATCCTTCCTCACACTCTGCTCTCTGACCTTTTGGAAGCAGGGCCAACTCTATAGAGTTAGTCAACTGAGTGTGTACTGTCCCTTGGCAGCTATTGGACTGGCTCTCTGTCCAGAAGTGTCTCCCTTTTATCCCCTTAAGACAACCGCCATTTCGCCTTCAAAGAAAAATTCACACCTTTGAGTTTTCATAACAGAGAAATACCACTGGAAGGCTAAATGTTTCCAGACCTACAAGTCTGATGGACACGGGGAATAATCCATATGTTAAAAGAATAAGTTGCCAGGCTTTCCATTTAACAAAGGGTCCAAACACCACTTGGTTCACTTTTTCCCAAATTTCCATTAATATCCTGAAACAATATACAAAAATATATATGTATATAAAAGCTTATATCTGCATTGTAAACTCAGAATGACAGAAAACGATATGCTAAGAGTCTACGCAAATTTTTACTAACTGTTGCATTAATAGGACTCCACCGAGAAAAAGAATCATGGGTCAGCCCAACTCGAACCAGTATAGTGTGGTTGGGAAGAAGGAATTAGGAAACATTTTGGTCTCTGCTACCTCATTTATTTTGAACTTCCACCCATCAGAGACTGAAACTGCCAGTTAAAAATACAGCCCGTATCCTAGAAGGGAAAGAATTTTTAAGAAAAAACGTTATAGGGAAGAGAAAAGTCCTCAAAGAATTGCATAGTAAGGGATCTTGTCTTTTAGGTAGCTAACCCGGACCAAAAAGAAGTACTTTCTAAGCAATGAAAATGCAGCAGGTAAAAGAGAATCATACAGATCTCACCTCTCACCTCAGTATAAAAGAAGGGCACTAAATAAATATTGTTATCAGTCAAGACTCTTTCTGTTGGAAATGACAGAAACCTAAATCATCTTAAGCCAAAGAGGGAAGCTTATTGGCTCAGACATCTACACTGCAGAAAGGGCAGAGGTGACGCTGGCCTTAGGGGCAACTACATCCCAATATCTCTCCTTCCTCCTCTCCTCCCTTCCTTCCTCCTTCACCCATCTTTCCTCTCTTTCTCCCTCTTTCCCTTCCTGTTTCCTTGTCTCCCGACCTTGTTCCCTCTGTCCCTTCCTTCATCTTTCCTTTTTGCATGTCAGCTTTATTCTCTCCAAGTGCAGACAGACCTTCTCCACAGAGAAGGGGAACAAGGCTTCCAGCAGCCCTGTACTCGCATCCTGATGGCTCTAACAGCAGAAAGAAAAAGAGTTTTCCCTGCTAGCTCCATTTTAATCTTGAAGAGATTAAAGGCTCCTCTTGGGTTACAGGCCCATCTCCGTGACAGGGGAGAGAGTCATGTGACCAGCACAGCCTGGATCACATATCCTTGTCACCATGGCTGGAGTAGGAGGACAGGAGTAACCCAAAGGAAGGGGCAGGTGCTTTAGAAGAGAGGGTGAAACAATAGTGCATGTGTTTACTGCAAACACCTGCAAAGCATCAGAACTCTTGCTAGGTCAGTATTAAACTTCTCTGCAGGTATAGACTTTCTTTACAACTTTATTGTGGTATAATTGAAGCACATTAAATTTCACATATTAAAATGTGCAATTTGATCAGTTTTGACATATATATACACCCTTGAGATCATCACCACAATCAAGATAATGAACATTTCTGTCACCCACAAAAGTTTCCTCATGCTTCTTTGCAATTTATCTTTCTCTACGCCCCTTACCTAAGCAATCACTCACTTGCTTCCTGTTACTATAGATTGGTTGGCATGTTCTAGAATTTTGTATAAACAGAATCATGCAGTAAAAGCTCTTTTTTGGCCTGAAGTCTTTTACTCCAGATAATGTGTTTGAGAATCATCAATGTTGCTGTGTACTCAGTAGCTTGTTCCTTTTTATTGCTGAGTTGTATTCCATTGTATGGATATACCGTAATTTGTTTATCCATTCAACTGCTGATAAATATTTGGGGGTTTTCAATTTGAGGCTATTACAAATAAAGTTGTTATGAATATATGTGTACAAGTCTTTGTGTGAACATATTTTTTGTTTTTCTTGGGTAATTACCTAAAAGTTGAATGACTGGTTTGTATGGTTGGTGTATGTTTAACTTTTTAAGAAACTTCCAAATTGTTTCCAAAGTGGTTGCACCATTTCACTTTCCCATTAGCAGTGTATGAGCATTCGAGTTGCTCCACATCCTCACCTATGCTTTGTATGATCAATCTGTTCAAATTTAGCTACTCGTTTGGGTATGCAGTGATATCTCATTTTTGTCTTCAATTGCACTTACCTCATGATTAATGATGTTGAGCATCTTTTAATGTGCATGTTGTACATGTTTGGACTATAAACTCAAATCTTTTTTACTTGGATTGTTACACTTCTTGTTATTAGTTGTAAGAGTTCTTTATGTGTCCTGGTTATAAGTTCTTTGTCTAACATATATATGTTGTAGATATTTTCTCCCAGTCTGTGGCTTGTTGAAGTATAATAAAAAATAAATATTTGGTGTCACAGAGCTCCTAAAACCCTTGGAATTTCCTGAGTGACAGGAGTGTCTTTTCTTATTCATAACAAGCTCCTTTCAATCACATCTGAGTTTATGCTAATGAGGTGACTTGGGTGGGGGCCCCTAGATAGCCTCAGGATGGGGCTGTTCCCCAGAAAGACCAAGTGAGTAGAGTATTGGAACTTTCAGCCCCATCCACTGGGGATCACCTGGAGATTGAGTTCTATAAAAATTGAACAAGGAGATATGGAGAGCTTTCGAATTTGTGAATACATCCATGCACTGGGAGTGTGGCACACCCCAACTCCGCAGGGACAGAAGCTTCTGCACTTGAGATCCTTCCAACCTTGCCTTATGTACCTCTTTATCTGGCTGTTCATTTGTAGCCTTTATAAGAAACTGGTTAATGTAAGTAGTGTCTCCTGAGTTCTGTGAGTCACTCTGGCAAGTTATCAAACCTTAGGAGGATAGTGGGAAGCCCTGACTTATAGCCATGTGGTCAGAAGTTTGGGAGACCTGGGGCTTGCAGCTGGCATCTGAAGTGGGGGACAGTCTTGTGGGACTGAGTACTTAAGCTGTGGGGTCTGTGCCAATTCTGAGTAGTTAGTGTCAGAATCGAATGGAACTGTTGAACACTCAGTTTAGTGTCTGGAGAATCAGAGAATTGGTTCTTGGCATTGAAAAACACCCCAAACTTGGTTTTTACTTTTGATATAGTTCAATTTGTCAATTTTTTCTTTTGTTTTTCATGCTTTGGGTGATCTAAGAAATTTTTGCCTTAACTAAGGTCTCAAAGATTTTCTCCTTACGTTTTTTTCTAGAAATTTTATAGTTCTATGATCCATTTTGACTTAATTTTTGTTTATGATGCAAAGAGTTGAAGTTCTTTCTTTTGTCATACAAATATCCAATTAGTCCACCACCATTTGTTAAAAAGACTTACCTTTTCCACACTGAATTTCGTTGGCACCTTTGCCTAAAGTCAATTGACAAATAGGTGTTTATTCACAGAACATGGGAGTAACAAGAAGTACCCCAATGAATCTCCTACATTCCAGGCACACTGTTTATTCTATTCCATTGATCTATGTGTTAATCTTTTTGCTAATACAAAAATGTTTTGATAACTATAAAGTAAGCCTTAAAATCAAGAGGGGTAAGCCCTACTTGTGAGAGATTGATCATCATTTTCAATATTGTTTCATCTATCATAGGTCTATTGCATTTTAATATATATTTTAGAATCAACTTTTAAAATTTACACACAAAAAGACAACTGGAATATGCATTGGGATTGTACCAGATCTATAGATCAATTTGGGGAAACATATTTTTACAATATTGAGTCTTCCAATCCATGAACGTGGTATATTTAGGTCATTACCTCCTCTCTGCAATGTTTTGTAGCTTACAGTGTAAAAGTCTTAAATCTCTTTTGTTAGATTTATTCCTATGTATCTGTATCAGTCAGAGTTCAATCAGAGAAGCAGAGTCATTATATATACAGTCATGCATCACTTAACAATGGGGGTACGTTCTAAGAAATGCATCATTAAGCTATTTTGTCATTGTGTGAACATCATAGAGTATACTTACACAAGCCTAGAAAGTATTGCCTACTACACACCTAGGCTACATGGCACTAATCTGATAAGACCACAGTCACATGTGTGGTCCATCATTGACTGAAACATCATTATGCAGCACATGACTGCATACACATTTGTAAAAGGAATTTGATCTAATGCAATTGTGGGAATCTCTAAGGCTATTGTCTTTGTGTTTAACACTGGAGTCTGAAGACACAGGGCAGGCAATCCCCAATGGAAGGTAGATGTAAAGTGAAGAAGAGCAAAGACAAGCTGGAACCCATGAGTATAAACTGGAACTTATGAGTAGGAGCTGCCTGAAATCCACGAGGACGTACTGACCCCTGTCAGTTCTCACTGCCTTCACTGTGATGAAACCCATGTCCTGTAGCAGAAGCTGCCAGCCTGAATCATGGAGATAAACACACACCTGTTTCAGCAGTAGAAGCTGAAGGAGAATTCAAGGGAAAGTAGAGCGGTTGCAGGCCTAGGTGTTGCCCCACACCAACGAGATGAGCAGGCATATGAGCACCAACATGAGTGAGCTATGAAAGGTGTCTGCCCCAACCTCTCAAGCAAATACACAAAATGGCTGCTGCTTTACTTCTGTATCCCACATCTTGCGTGAAAATATCTGTTGTGGCCTACTCAAACTGGAAATATACAGGGAAGGGAATTCTGGGAAACAGTTCAACCTAGATGACTTGACACATTACAAAACCATACCAGTTCACTCCTTGTCAACTTGCCATCCATGCATATCTCTTTAAACTATATTTAATTTCAAAATAGAAATAATAATAAAGTCACATTTCCATCAAATGTGAGGCGTACAACAAAAACACAGGGTAACTCTTTCCCCAAAAATGGAAGCAAAGACTCTTCTTTGCTTTGGTTGATGTTTATTCTTCTTCCAGATGATTCACATTCTCCTAATTTGATAGTCTGTAACTTAAACACTGAGATATAAAGTAAACTACTATTAACCCATCTTATGTTAGATAGGAGGATATTGGGAAAGGGGATGAGAACAAAAATATTGGTTAATACATTCATATAAAAATAAGAAATAAATGCACTTAACTATTACAATATTTGGTTCTCTAAATAGTCACGTCATAGCTGGTATTTATAACTAAATTCTGCCACCACTCTTTCAAAATTCCCTTTGCCTTCAAGAAGTGCCCCAGCTGGAGGCGACTGGGCCCTCTTGGGTGACCCAAACCTTCATTCCTGAATGGTCTGATCATTAGCAGTCCTGCCTGAATTGCGTTTTTGTAGTTTCCATTGACTTTAATCTCAGGACATGAAAGTATTAAGAAGCGCCCCAGGGGATCTCCTGCATTCCAAACATACTGTTCCTTCCCCCAACTGTGGAGTAGCAACCCAGTTGTTCCTTAATGGTCATGATCAATCATCCCAGCCAATATAGTAACTTTCTACCCTGTCTGCTGACTCACTGGCTAGAGGATCCCAAAGTGGCCAGGTGATAGTCTCAACTTCCAGTTTAGTGGAATTACTGTTCCCTGGTGGAAGCATTCCTCCCTTTGGAATTAAGATCTCCAGATGAGCAGGGTCTAAAGTTACAGAAACAGGAAGCACAAATTATTTTCATTGATCAATAAGAGTTAGAGGTAGACATTTCCAATCCCTGATTTCTGGGTGTGAGAGAAACAGTTGAGTCAGAGCATATACTGCATCTTGGAGGAAATTCTCCCAGCTCTCCAAGGTTGCTGCCACCTAACTGATGCTATGAGTCTTCAAAAGGCCACTCTACCAGTTGCTTCAGCATAGTGGGGAACATGGTAAGACCACGAATTTCATGAGCCTGGGCCCATTGTCATACTATATTTGCTATGAAGTGAGTTCCTTGATTAGAAGCAATGATGTATGGAATACTATGACGGTGGATAAGGCATTCTATAAATCCATGGATGGTAGTTTTGACAAAAGCATCGTGGGCAGGTAAGGCAAATCCATATCCAGACTAATTGTCTATTGAAGCGCGAACAAAGCACTGCCCCTTCCATGATGGAAGTAGTCCAGAGTAATCACCCTGCCGCCAGGGAATTGGCTGATCACTCTGGGGGATGGTCCCATAGCTGGTACTCAGTGTTAGTCTCTGCTACAGGTTGGGCCCTGAGTAGTAGCCGCAGTCAGGTCAGCGTTTGTGAGGGGAAGTCCGTGCTGCTGAGCCCACGCACAACTTCCATCCCTGCCACCACGGCTATTTTGTTCATGTGCCCATTGGGCAAGGACAGGAGTGGCTGGGGAATGAAGGGGACTGGTATCCACAGAATGGGTCATCATCTCCACTTGATTATTAGAATCCTTCTCTGCTGAGATCACCCTTTAGTAAGGATTAACATTGGAACACAAACGATTCACATTCTTTGCCCATTCTGTCAGTTCTATCCACTTCCTCCTTCCCCCGATGGCTAGCATTTGCACTATCCTGAGAGTGAGAGCCTCCTTAAATTTGTGCACTAGCTACCTCACTTGTCTCACCCTAGTCTCAGCCCAGGTTTATATCTCCAAGTCCAAGTTACTGAAAGACCAAGAAAATTCTATTTTAGAATTTCCACTATCAAATTTTTTAGAAATCAAGGAAAATGGGAAAGATACCAGAAGACTGAAGAGGTATAACTATTGACCAATCCTGCCCAGAAATTTCAGAAGCTATTCATTCATACATCCCTTTACGTAACATCTATAGCATGCCAGGCTCAGCAGTTAGGACTTTATGCCCAAGATAGTAGGGAGTCACTGAAGAGATTTAAGCTTATGGAGAAAGACTGATGCCATTAGATTTACAGTATGTGTAGAAGTTTCTCTGACTGTGGTGTAGACCGTGGAACAAAGGGGGAAGGGACTGGAAACAGGAGGACACAAGTTCTTCCTAAATGAGCTTAAAAGTAGGAGTGGTCAGTTCTTCTCAAGCTTGACCAGACCAGAGGCAGGGGTAGGGGCATTATGGGAGTGGGAGCAAAAGAAGTTTCAAAGATGAGATAATACTTAGAGTCTTAGAAAAATATGTAGACAATGAAGAGATTAAAAAAAAGGGGGGAGGGGGCGGGGGAAGGCACATTCTAGGTAAAGAGTGACCTGATGATAGAGATCTAGTTTAGGAATTATCAGAGTATGTACAATGACTGAAGCTATCAGTGGTTAATATGGCCCAGGACAAGATAATCTTGGGGAACATCAGCCCCTAGGGAAGAAATAACTTTTTTAATCAAACCCTGGGAAATTCTATGCATGCAGTGGGACTCACATATGTAACTGAGTACTAATTGTTCTATTGCGCAGTTGTGGTCCTCAGGCAATTAACTCATTTAACCTCTCTCAGGCCCATGTTCCTCTTATGCACAATACTTCAAAGGTTGCTTAGAGGACTACGTAAAATCCGGTTCCATGCCCTCATGCATTAGTTGCTCACAAATGGCAGTTATTATTATGACAACTATAATAACGGCAACTTGAAAAATGGTGTAGTTAGGTAAATTTGTGAATCCCTCCCTAAAACTGTTAATTAATGGCTGTTATCCTGAAATAAAATTTTGAATTGATTCTTTCTTTGGGCTGTTCTCGATTTGGTCCTATTCAAAATATTAGCAATAGCTTCAGCAAAAAACAGAACTCAGGTTTATTAAACATATGAATGACATCAAGCTTGGAGAAAAAGTATGTTTGATAGCAAATTAGAATTCAAAAAGGAAGTTAAAACGTTTGCAGATTAGACCATTAGGTACAATTAGCAGATTAAAAAAAGAGAGAGAATAAACCTACATTAACTTTCTTTCTGTTCTTCAAACACACTGAGTTAATTCTTGCATTAACAGCCTTTGCACGAGTTTTTTCCCTGCCAGAAATATTTCACTTGCTTGGCTGGCTCCATTGTGTCATTTAGATCTCAGCTCAAAGATCCCCTTTTTGTAATGGCTTCCTTGAGCACCCCATCTTAAACAGAACCATGCTCCTACCTAACAGCAAGTTACCATATCACATTACATCATTGCCTTTATTGCATTTATCAAAATCTAACAGGTTTTTATTTTATGAAGCTCAATTGGAATACGGCAGGTGTTTCCCTTTGCCTAATGCATATTTCTCTGACAAGATTCTTCGGTGGCATTCACAAATCCAAGGCCCAGCATATACTCTTATCTGGACTCTTCACATCTAGACTCTGCCTAGACTCAGAGTGTGCTCTGCTGGTCCCATATTCAACTTCCTTCCTTCTTCTTTTCAGGGAGTTACGATCTCCAAGCTAGAAAAAGAGCTATTGGTGAAAGTGGGGAGAACAAATAGAAAGGCCATTGTCTGTTCTCTGAATGGGGCAGACTCTTGTTTTCTGTTTTGGTTGGCAGGAAGTGAGGGAGAAATTGCTGGATTCCAACCTTTATTCTTGCCAGTAGCTTTGCTTCATTTCATCTGACCAAATAGCTTCAGGCTAGCAAGTGCAATTCTTAATTCAACTCCACTGACTTTTTTTTAATACTTTACAGAAAATCGTCTCAGAAAATTGTCTAATTTTTGCAACACGGTGACTGACAGCTTTGGTCTCTTCGTTCTATTATCAGCATCTTTATTACTATTTTAGAAAACGGTTAATAGGAGTCACTTAGGGGCTACTATCTAGATGACATTTTGACGACTTCAACCTCCCCACTCATAGCCCTTGGACTTCTTTTACATGTACTGTTGACTACCTAAGGGTAGGTTCTTTGTTCTTTTATTTTTTATTTTTTTTCCCCCCAAAGCCCCAGTAGATAGTTGTATGTCATAGCTGCACATTTTCCTAGTTGCTGTATGTGGGATGCGGCCTCATCGTGGCCGGAGAAGCAGTGCTTCGGTGCGCGCCCGGGATCCGAACCCGGGCCGCCAGCAGCAGAGCGCGCGCACTTAACCACTAAGCCATGGGGCAGGACCCCTTTGTTCTTTTAAACACTTGAGAATGACTTCAAACTTATACCTATTAAGCTTTACCTTGTAGATTTGATTTATTGTCCCAATCTGTTTTGATCTCTTTAAAATCCGTTTCTGTCATTTTTTTTCCTTAATTATATGCAATTTTGTATTTCTTGAGATGTATTAGTTTTTTTATGGTTAGAAATCTAGCAGTGTTATTTAATTCCTTTCTTTGTCCCTTTTAATACAATTTTAATTGAAAGATAACTAACATGCAGATATATATTTACATATATTTCATTAAAATGTAGCATAAAGATTTACATGCTTATGTATTTAAAGTATAACTTAATAAACAAATCTTGAATCTACACTTTTTGAATTGGCACAAAATGAACCCCCATGTAGCCACCATCCATTAAAGAAACATCAGGGGCTGGCCTAGCGGCATAGTGGTTAATTTCAGTGCACTCCACTTCGGTGGCCCAGGTTCTCAGGTTCTGATCCCGGATGTGGACCTACACCACTCATCAAGCCATGCTGTGGTGGCAACCCACATATAAAATAGAGGAAGACTGGCACAGATGTGAATGCAAGGGCCAATTTTCCTCACCAAAAAAAACCACACATCAAATTACTAGCACCTCTTAAGCATCCCCTGTACTGCCTCCCAATTACTAACACCACCCTGCTCCCTCAAAGGAACCTTTCCCATCCTGACTTCTAAAACCATAGATTAGTTTTGCCTTTTTTAAAACATTATATAAGTGGAATCATGGTACACATTCTTTATATCTGGCTTCTTTTATTTAATGATGTGTTTGTGAGTTTCACCCTTGTGATTGCATATATCAATAGCTAATTTATGTTCACGCTGTATAGCATTCCATTGTATGACTATACTACAATACATTTATACATTCTGCTGTTGAAGGACATTGGTTTTTGTCAGTGTTTGGCTCTTGTAAACAGTGCTGCCATGAACATTCTTGTGCATGTCTCTTGATTCACATAGGCACACATTTCTTTTGGACATATATCTAGAAGTAGAGTTGCTGGGTCTTAGAGTATGGGTATGGGCAGCTTTGGTAGACATTGACAAAGTGCTTGTACAATCTCACACTCCTACCAGCTACGAATCAGAGTTCCAGTTATTCCACAACCTGTCAGTTTTTTGTTTTTAATTTTACCCATTCTGGTAGTTGTGTAGTGGTAACTTATTGAGGTTTTAATTTGCATTTCTCTGATTATTAATAAGGCTGGACACATTTTTTTTATATGCTTACTGGCCATTTGGATATCCTTTTTTGTGAATCCTGTTCAAGTCTTTTGCCCATTTTTCTTTGTTGTCTGTGAGCACTTTACGTATTTTGCATAGGAGCCTTTTGTCAGTCATATGTATTGCAAATGTCTTCTCCTACTCTGTGATTTTTCTTTTGATGAACAGAACTTCCTGATTTTAATTTTATTAGTCCATTTTTTATCCATTTTATTAGTCCATTAATATTATATAGTCCATTTTATTAATCTTTTATTTTGTTTTAATTACTGTGCTTTATAACAAGTCTTGGTATTTAGTAGTAAAATTCCTCCAACTTTGTTCTTATTTTTCAAGATAATCTTGAATAAAATTGCTGAAATGTTCTTTGCTTTCTTTGTGCATTTGTTTTTTTCCAATAGGTTATAAGTTACTAAAAGGCAGGATCATCATTTTTTTTTTTCCATTGGTTTATAACATTGTGTAAAAGGATCATCATTTTTTACTAGGAAAATCATCTATAAATTTTGAAATTTTCACATCTATGTGACAAAATCTCTCTTCCTCTGTTCTTTTCTGTTAACTAGATTGAAATCTTTGCTGACCCCAAAATGGAATCAACAGCATTTCTATTATACTTTGGCCTATAATCAATCACATCAGGCAATTGGGAGAGTTTTAATTCACTCAGTAGACATATAACCCTGTTTTAATGTTAAAGAACCATATGGCCCTCTGCTTTTAATAGATGGTCTTAATTACCCAGAACTAATTGTTTTCTAACTTAGTCTTAATAGAGCTACAAGACTCAAAAGAATTTTGAAGTATTTTACTTTTTAAATCCACCAAGTTCTTCCTGATAGCAAAATGGAATATTTTCTATTTCTGATGTCATTTTTGCCTACTTAGTCCTTTACGGAAATGCAGAGCAACTGATCAGCCTGCTGTCTTCCCCACCACCCAAACTCTCATAAACTTTAAGAGTTTTATCTCTTCTCAGTTCTCCCGTGACCTATTTCCAACTCCCTTAAAAATTATCTTTGCTATTTTTAAAAGGTGATAATAAAAACTAGACAAAACAGAAAGTAAGAAATTAATTTTTTTTCCAAATATTCCTTTCCAGAATCACATTGACTTTTTTAAAACAAGAGGTCTCAAAATTATCTTATAGTCAGCTTATGTTCAGCTGAATGAGGTGGGCCGTCATTAATGAAACAGGTCTCCAAAGGTGCTCTCATCACTGGAACGTTTAAGTAGAAGCTGTCTGCCCATCTGCCCATAATGAAGTAGGCACTTTGGGTATGAGATTGGATGAGACATCCTCTAAGATCAGAGGCTAAGGTTATTTGACCTCCAAGACTTTTCCTTTTAGTACTTCCTTAGCCGGCATTAGATTACATTTTCTATTGTCAGTATTTATCATAAAGTTATCTTTTCCTTATTCTGTATCACCCATCTCTAATATACAATCCATCTTCACTTCCTATTGGCTCTACTCCAAAAAGATAACTCAAATTCATTAAACGTTCCTCCATTTTTATTATTGCCACCTTGGTGCAAGCTGTCTCCATCTGCTTCCCTAGACCATGTGAAATTTCCAAACTGATCTCCCAGCTTCCGTTCTTATCTCCCTTCTCCCCCCATTTGTGACATCTCAGCTAGACTGATCTTGTAGTCACATAAAGTGGACTATACGGCTTCCAGGGTTTCCCACCACACGCAGAATAGAATGTAAATTCCTTACCATGGCCTTGCCTTTTCTGCAGCCTCCCCTCCTCCCACCCCTCCTTGCTCACTAAACTCCAGCTAGACTCATCTTCCTTTTTCTCAAACACACCTAGCTCCTTCCTGCCTTAGGGGCTTTGCAATGGCTACGCCCTCCGCCTGTAATGCGTTTTCCCCTCATCTTTGCATGGCTGGTTCCTTCCACCTCCTTAGGTCTCCGCTCAAATGCCATCTCCCCAGTGTGACCTTCCTGAACACCTGATCTAACTTAACTCCACACTTCCATAGTCACTTGTTTTCTATAGCATCATCTTATCTAAAACAAACAAATTCATCCTCATCTGAAATTATCTTATACATTTATTATTTGATTACTTTTGCTCTCCTGCCATGAGAAAACAGTAGCTCCATTAACATAAGAAACCTGTCTGCTTGTTTGCTGTTGTATCACCATAGACAGAAAAACATTGCAATATACGTTGGCTGAATGAATGAGTGAATTAATAAATAAACAAGTGAGTGAGTGAACTCTTTTTATAATATGCCCATTCTTACTGCATTTTCCTCTACTGTCTTCCTCCTAATTCTGATTTGCTATTGTAAAAGCAACATTACATGTAATTTATGCTTATAGTTTGTTGAGTACATAACTGCTAAGGTCTCATCTTGCTTTGTGAAGTCTATGAGTCTATTTATATACAATCATACAAACATTATCTTCAGCATATAAATGTTTTAGATCCTTTAATCGTCGATGGCTTTACATTGTTGTAAGTGATTGGAAGGCTCTGCCTCTCCTTTGGTGAAGCACCAAAGATACTTCATACTATTGCTGCAATGCAAGTAACCTTATAAATACCTGCAATTTCCCTTATATATACAATTTTATTCTTAGATTCTCCTTTAAGAGTTTTGAAGCTTTTCTTATCACTGCAGAGGAAAGAAATCCAAGTAAATTAGAAGGAACAGAAGCTGGAAATATGCAGGCATATTTGTGGCTGGAGTTATCCCACTACTTGTACATTATGTGGTTTACCTCAACATGTGGAAAAATACAGTAAGTCCTTCATTGTACAGGGTGTAGTTACAGCATCATGTAACTTAGATGGTTTATTCTTTCTTGCAAATATTTTATGATAAACACACAATATGCTGAAATCTTCTCAATAATTAATATCTATTTGCTTAAAGAAACATATTTTTTAATCTATAAAAGCTCTTTTTAAAAAGTGTGTTTCTGCCTGATCCTTACCTCTACTAAAAAAGTTCCAACCCTACAAACATAGAAAACTACCTTTATGTTTATTTAAGTCATTTATTTATGGGAGTATATGGAATAAGTCATACCTGTCCATCAGGAAAGACAGAAAGGAAGAATTCTGAGTTATTACTATACCAGATTTGCTTACAACAGGAAACTTACAACTTTTCTACTACAGATAGCATAATTTCTCTGCTATTATTATTGGGGGGAAGGGGTAAATTAATGTGTACAGTACATCCAGTTTATGCCCCACATATTACATTCTTCAACATAAAATATTGTTGAAAAAAATAGTTCCCAGAAATCATCAAAATATTTGATTTAGTTTGACACTTTCAATGGTCTCATCGATTTCACTAATAAGCAAAAACAACGCTTCTTTTTGTATTTAGACTTGAGGATTAAGAAGGTCTTAAAGATCTATTGCTTTATTTTTCTTTGGAATCATGAGAATTCTTGGAAACACTATTTTGCTATATCTGTAGTATTCTGATTCAGATATTCTAATCTGAATATGACATTAAGATGATTTCAAAAACATAGACTAGAACTTTTTATTACCCAAAATCTTATAGTTGTTTTTTATGTGCAATTTTAAAACATCTGTTTTAATAAAAATTTGTTGAATATTAAATCATATAATTATGATTCATGTTACTGTGTACCTCAACTGATCCTGACTTTATTTGTACTCTTCCAAGTCTTATTTGACCATTTAATCATGCTTATCAACAGACGTCAAAAATCTTCGACAACAATATTCTATATTAAAGTTTTAGGTAAATGACCAATGACTCTCTTATAACCACATAGAATCTTTTGAAACACTGTTTGGAAGCAACCATCCAAATGGCTGGCATGCTATTTGCTATTCACTGATGATTCTTAATCTTATTTTTTTAGTGGCTTTTTGTCGTGTGTGTGTGTGAGGAAGATCAAACCTGAGCTAACATCCATGCCAATCCTCTTCTTTTTGCTGAGGAAGACTAGCCCCAAGCTAACATCCGGCCGATCTTCCTCCACTTTATGTGGGATGCCGCCACAGCATGGCCTGACAAGCGGTGCGTCGGTGCGCGCTGGTGATTGGAACCCAGGCCGCCAGCAGTGGAGCACAGCACTTAAACACTATGCCACAGTGCCGGCCCCATGATTCTTATTCTTGAAATTTCTGAAATTACCTTCCTTTTTGTAAATCTTTGTCTGCCATAGACTCTTCAGAGTAGTTATCAATTTTTTTTCTAATTTATGCCTTATTTTATTTACAATTGTAATTTCTCTATCAGAAAAATCTTTGGGGCCATTCCCATGGCATAGTGGTTAAGTTCGACGTGTTCTACTTCGGCGGCCAGTGTTCATGGGTTCGGATCCCAGGCGCAGACCTACACCACTCATTAGCCATGCTGTGGTGGTAACCCACATACAAAATAGAGGAAGATTGGAACAGATGTTAGCTCAGGGCAAATCTTCCTCACCAAAAAAAAATCCTTCCCTCCTCTTTATAATCCCCCTATTATATTAAGTCCCATTAAAACTGTATTTCCTCAAGAAAACTTCCATAATCATCCTCCATCGAACTTCTCTATATGGCATCTGTTTGGCATTTAATCAAAAATGATTTTGCATTATGTTTATTTGACTTTGTTCATCTGTTCTGTTTTTTTCTTGGGTGTATTCTGTCACTTAAAGAAATTGAAAATTACTCATGGATAGAAATCACATCTTATAATTTGCTTATGACTTCTCTCAGCCCTTCTGTATGGTACGCACAACGGACATTCTACAATTTAGTGACTAGATCATTGGAAAATCTCTCATTATGACAGAACACAATTATTGACAGGGTACTTCTCCATAAATTACATAATTGCTTTATTCTAGTGTTATAGTTAGGGCAAGAGATTGCAACCTACACATACCAATCTACTCCTCATGCAATGGTTTGTTACAATGCCTTTAAAAATATAATAAACTTCTGCATTTAAATAGATTTTTCCTCACTTGAAAGATTCTATCATTAACAACAGCAGGGACGGCCCAGTGGCTTGGTGGTTAAGTGCGCGTGCTCCGCTACTGGCGGCCCGGGTTCAGATCCCGGGCCCTCAGCAATGCACCGCTTTTCCTGCCATGCTGAGGCCGCATCCCACATACAGCAACTAGAAGGATGTGCAACTACGACATGCAACTATCTACTGGGGCTTTGGGGAAGAAAAAAAGGAGGAGGATTGGCAATAGATGTTAGCTCAGAGCTGGTCTTCCTCAGCAAAAAGAGGAGGATTAACACGGATGTTAGCTCAGGGCTGATCTCCCTCACACACACACAAAAAAGAACAGCAAAAGCGTTCTCAATGAAATTATTAGTTTATGTACATGTATAGGAATAGGCAGACAGATGCTAGTATACACATAGAACATGAACAACATAGTTATTAACTATTGTTACTATAAGTCACAAAACATTTTGCAAAATGATTTATATACATTTACATTTACAACATTGGGTCTATTGTACCAGAGAGGAAATCAGAGTCTGTCCGGGGAAAAGACAGAAAAATTCACAAAATAAAATTTAATACCAGGGTTAGTGTGTACACTCCCCAAGGGGGCGCCCTCTGCAGCATGGCCTGTGGAGTTGGGCAATGGAGCCTGCGTGGTTTTGTGTGCCAGCCCTGCAGAAACCAGAGGGTATAGGGAAGGATACTATAAAAATTTAAACTTTAGTGTCGCTCCTTAGTTAAGTAGTTTTGAAACTCTTCTGGACGTCTAGGCAATCTGCTATGACCCACGATGTTCAAATGCACAATGGTACTTACCAGTCATTTTATTCAGCAGAGAAGAAAAATAAGACGTAACAGTAAAAACTAAATTATCTATTTAAGATGCATATACATAAGACAGAATTAAGACATAAAGCACAAAATGTGCTATGACCAGCATCTAAAATTACTACTTAAATTTACATATGTTATATGTCAATAATATCTCAATAAAGCTGGAAAAAAGAAAAAAGAAATTAAAAAGTAAAATTAAGTACTTTTCACAGTCTAAACCGTTTACAAGTATACCATAAGCATTCAAAATGTGTATTGATGATTTGAGTCTTATGTCCCAAAATAGGAAAAGATTTTATAGTGACATTTCATTCGTCAAAAAGACTATGATTTAAGAAACTCAAAATTAATTATTTTATGCTAAAGTAATAGCAGATTATGAGCTTTCATATTAAGTAGACATTCTGGGCTATTCCTCAGTTATATAACAGTGTCTTTTAGACATGAGATATATTGAAATTTGAAATTTGTTACTCAACATATCAAAGAAAAAAATGCTTTCTAACTTAAAACTTTTTTAGAAGTTGAGGCACAGGAAAACAAACAAACATAATATCTACTACATTAACCTTTTACTCTGTTAAATCCAAGTCAAGGAGTAGATTGTATGTATTTCTAGAAGATAACCTTTCTGTATTCATAAAGCTATATGGAAAATGCAACGTCTGGTGGGCTGTAGACTGGTGGGAAAAGAGCGTGCGTATTGAGTGCACACCCACTTTAGTTAGGCCAATTTAATTAACCAAGAATATAAAATATGTATTGTGTATATAACCACCTAGATGAAGCTTCAGATAACCCAGGCCATACAGGAAAGCATCTCTCAGGATTTTACAAGCTCAATGATGCTTCTGCCCATGCTCTATTATACTTGGGGCTCACATCCCCACTCTGGAAGAAACAAAATTATGATTTAAGAAAATATTATTGAAGAGACTGTCTTTTCTCAAGTGAATATTCTTGGCTCCATTGTCAAATATTGGTTGAGCATATATGCATGGGTTCAATTCTGTTTCATTGGTCTACATGTCTGTTTTTACACCAATACCATATTGTTTTGATTACCATAGCTTTGTAATATAGTTTAAAATCAGGAAGTGTGATGTCTCCAGCTTTGTTCTTCTTTCTCATAATTGCTTTGGCTATTCGGGCTCTTTTGTGGTTCCAAATGAATTTTAGGATACTCACCGGGGAAAAGACAGTCTCTTCCATAAATGGTGCCGGGAAAATTGGTTATTCACACGCAAAGCAATGAAACTAGACCCCTGTCTTATACTACTCGCAAAAATTAACTCGAAATGGATTAAAGACCTAAATGTAAGACCTGAAACCATAAAACTCCTAGAAGAAAGCATAGGGATAAAGCTCCTTGACATTGGCCTTGGCAATGATTTTTTCGGATATGACACCTAAAGCATAAGCAAGAAAAGCAAAATACACAAGCGGGACTACATCAAACTAAAAAGCTTCTGCACAGCAAAAGAAACAATTAACAAAATAAAAAGGCAACCTATGGAATGGGAAAAAATATTGCAAACCACACATCTGATGAGGAGTTAATATCCAAAATATATAAGGAACTCAGACAACTTAATAGCAAAAAACACAAGTAACGCAATCAGAAGATGGGAAAGGACTTGAAAAAATATTTTTCCAAAAAATGATATTCAAGTGGCCGATAGGTACATGAAAAGGTGCTCAACATCACTAATCACCAGGAAAATGCAAATCAAACACAATGAGATATGACCTCACACCTGTTAGAATGGCTACCAATAAAGAGACATTATCTCAGGTGCTGGTGAGGATGTGGAGAAAAGGGAATCCTTGTGCACTGTTGGTAGGAATGCCAATTGGTACAGTCACTATAGAAAATGGTATGGAGGTTCTTGGAAAATTTAAAAGCATGTATATATAAATACTATTCACTCACAAAAAAGAAGGAAATCCTGCCATTTGCAACAATATCTGAGAGTAGATCTTCAAAGTTCTCATCATAAGAAAAAAATTTGTAGTTATGTGAAGTGATGGATGTTAACTAAACAATGTGCTAATCATTTTGCAATATATAAATATATTAAATAATTATGTTGTACACCTTAAATTTGTACAATGTTATATGTAGACTATATCTCAATAAAATTGAGGAAAAAGAAAGAAAATATTAGCAAGGCCACACGCTCCTAAGGGAGAAATTAGAGTCAGCTGTCAGGCACACCCAAAGGGCATCTCTGCCTCCAGGTTGCCAGTATTCTGAAAAGCGCCCTTTCCCCCACCACCTGCACAGCCTGACCCGGTGATTCACATCTTGTTTGATACAAGAACTATCATCACAACTCTATTTTCTCAAATATAATATTTGTGTTTAGAGAAAAATAACACCTTATTCACAGGAGATTAACAAGAATACTTTGGCTATTCATATTCTTAAATAATGGCTTTATGAATCTTTTTGAATCCAAGAAAGAGTTAGACCTTCCTGTAGTCCTCCATCTCATTGTTCCTGGATTCTGATGTGTATTCCCAGGTGGGAAGGATGCCCTGTTGGCTGTTGGTGCTGCAGGCATATTAGCGGCTTCTCCAGGGTGACAGACTCTCAGTGCTCAGGACTAGGTCGTGCAGGAAATGCTGCAGTGTAGAGACTTTATACCAGTTCCTAGGGAGGGGAAGTCAATGAATATAAAGTGACATAATAGTTGTGAAATTATGCCACTATCGGGGCATGTATTTATCTCAGTGAGTATCTGATGAAATTTTGCTAAGTACTGTGGGAAATTCCAAATGGGGTTAGCTACATCCCCTGTTCTCATATAGCTTACCATCTAATGAGGTTAATGAGGAGCCACTCAAATACCATTAATTGAGCAGGACAATTTATTAGTGGGTAGTGAGATTTGAGTTCTGAGAAACAGGCTATCTAATCAAATGTAACATACGAAGACCCTCTAAGAACAGCACAATTAAGATGTTTATGAAGAGTTTGGGAACCCCGCCAATCCAAAATTCGTAAGAGGTTATTATACTTTATGATTATAAGAAAATTATGCTAGTATTTAAATTTTCTACTTACTACTTTGCATAAAACTTCCAACTAACTAAACAAGAAGCAGAGGCTGTCAGAGGAAGATGTGCATATTGACAAACGCCATAATTACACATTGACATTTTTGTAGCCTATGCTGATTGTGTGTGTATTCATACTTCTGTTCTATCAAAAACACCAAAATGGCAACATGTGCTGATTTTTTTACCCAGAAGATTTCAACATACTGTGATTCAGTCTTCCTATATATTCTCTAGCAGAGTTCAGATGAAGCTTTTTGGATGAGGTGGAGTGGTGAGCTGGGGAGTAGAGACACTCTCTCCCTCACCCCATTCTGTCTTTTCCTAACCTCCCTCCCTCCGTTTCTCTACTTCATTCCTCTTCTATGACAAACTGGCTGGGAATTTTCAAATGTTGATATTCTAAAAGTATATCTACTTAGAAGTCTTGGCTGCTGGTTGTCAAACTAGCAGAAAATGAAGGATATGCATAATTTGTGAGTAAATAAAATGAGTTAAGAGTTCCTAAAAAAAATAAAAATAGAACTACCATACGATCCAGCAATTTCACTTCTGGGTGTTTATCCAAAGAAAATGAAAACACTACCTCAAAAAGATGTATGCACCCTCATGTTCATTGCATCAACAGCTTGACTGTTGACAAGTCAAGATATGGAAACAACCTAAGTGTATGTCCATGGATGAATGGATAAAGAAAATGTGGTATACATATACAGGGGAATATTAGCCATAAAAAAAATGAAACCTTGCCGTTTGTGACAATATGGATGGACCTAGAGGGTATTATGTTAAGTGAAATAATCAGACAGAGAAAGACAAATACCGTATGATCTCACTTATATGTGGAATGTAAACAATGAAACAAAACCAAGCTCTTGGATACAGGGAACAGACTGGTGGTTGCCAGAGACGGGGGTGGGTAGCAAAATGGATGAAGAGGGTCAAAAGATACAAACTTCCAGTTATGAAATAAATAAGTCCTGGGAGTGTAATGTACAGCATGGTGACTCTGGTTAATAATACTGTATTGCATGTTTGAAAGTTGCTAAGAGAGTAAATCTTAAAAGTTCTCCTCACATGAAAAAAATTTTTGTAATTATGTTTGGTGATGGGTGTTAGCTAGACTTATTGTGGTGATAAAAAAAAAATGAGTTAGAGTCATTGAACTACTGCTCAAAAGATTGATTTTTACCAATTTGAGGAATGGAAGAACAATCATAGATGAGGTAATGGAGAATATATTTGACTGGTGCTGTGGTTACACAATGAACTGAGAAAGCTGTTGAACTAAGTGCAGCTAAGAGGTGAGTAGATAGAGGGGTGAAAACATTGAAAATGAGAGATTTGGTGACAGAATGAGTGAGGGAGGAATGTGTGGGTGAGTGAGCTAAAATTCACATCTACACCAAAAGCACTCTGACATTTGTTACAATTTCCTGATAATTTGCAGGTGATTCCTACAAATGTCAGAAATACCATTGCTCATCCTTTAGATTAATACCAGGTGACTGAAAAATAGGATGCCTACTTGAAATTCTGAATATATCTTTTCCAAACACTTAGAAATCATAACATACAGTTTTAAAAAAGTTCAGGAAAAAAATAGACATTGAACCCTAAGACTCATAACTCTGTGTACCTACTTTAAATGTGTTTTATATAGAGGAAAATGGTTATTATGTATCTACCATCTGTGGCTCAGAGACCTACTATTCCCTTACTGCTCCTTTTCTCCTTGTTCTCTCCTGCTTATTATCTATTATGCTTGTTAGCATCTCTACTATATAATGGCAGAAAGAAGGAGAGAAGTTCAAATTAGTTCACTTTTCTGGCTACTAAAGAACTGGTTTAATATTTGATTAGGAAGAGGTTTGAATGAAATTAGAGAATTCAGTTACTCATGCTACCTCTGATTTTTGATTCCAGGGAAAATGATAATTATTGAGCTCTGCACAAAATAGATGGATTATATATTTCTATTAAAGTAAGTAGCTTAACTTTCTAAGTTCACCTTGCCACAAATAGTTTAAAAATGCTCCCCTTATTCAGTACATTATTTCACACTGTCTATGAGAATAGAGAAAGTGTATATATTAACCTTGTATTCCACATACCATGCAAGCAAATTCTGACAACTTAATCCTTTCGAAATAGTTGAAAATCTGGAAGCAAGTGAAAGCTCCGAGTGAAATAAAAATAAGAGCTCATGTATTTATTTCATAGAAGCAGACATAGCATCTCAGTTCTGAAGCATAGATCAGTTTTATAGCTAAAAAGGACCTGAACAGTTTCGATTCCTTCTGCATAATTAACTTGTTATATGCAATACTTGGCGATCTAGAGTTCCTCAGGAAGTTTTTTATCGTGTTCAGTGTCAGTAACAGAATAAGAAAATCAATTCAGTTCAGTTCGGTTCAATTGAACAGATCGCATCTGTGTGCCCTCCACGGTCTCAGCTCCCAGGTGGGCCGTCCTCATTATTCTTTGTAATTGATCAGTTCCCTTCGCTGGCTCCAACTCCTGGGTGCCAATGGCACCACTTTCTCCTTCATCTGTGCTCTTTATGGAGGGTTTCCTGCTCCTGCTAAAATCTGGGTTGACTCACCTTCCCTTGTTTGTCTTTTCAGCTTCTCCAGCACTTTCGTCAGTAGTTCCCTGTATTCAATTCCCTGTTTCCTGCCTGGATCATGACTGATGATGCTTGGGGGCATAATAATAACTTCAGTTAATGACAGGTGGTGGTAATGGGCATGAGGGGCCTAGGAGATAGCTGGGTGGAGTCAGATACACTGTACTTTTTTTGTTTAATTTCCAATCCATTGCACTCTGTTATTTACATACATACTATACAACACAATATAATGTCTCAGCAATGTCGAATTGCTATAAAAGTTTCCAAACACAGGCTTCCACTTTCTAAACTCATCTTGTCCTGGAGCAGTAACAAAACAATTCACAAACCACTGCTGGTCCGCAGACAGCACTTTGAGTAGCACTAGTCAAGTAGAGGGCTAGAGAAAAGAAAGTGCTCTGAAGATCAGAAAATGAGGTGGAAGTTGGAGATCAAAATTCTGGAGTCACTGGCAAATGAGTGGTAGTTGGAGACATGGAACTGGAAAAAACCCATAGGAAGAGTGCATGGACAGAAAAAGGAGCAGGCTGAGGGCTGAACGTCAGGGAGCACCATAATGTAGCCTGGAGCCAGCAGACAGTCTGAGAGAAGCAAGAAGTGAAGACAAAGAACAGAGACACCAGAGGAGGAAAGAGAAGCAGGGTCTCCACAGCAGGCCATTTAGGTCCACTGAGGTGGGCACCTTCCCCTGCGTGCCTTAAAGAGGCATTTGGTTCATGTACTCTGCTGATTAAAGCAGGCTGCTATGGTCTGAATGTTTGTGTACCCCAAAATTCATATGGCAAAAACCTCACCTCCCTAAGTTATTAGTAAGTGGGGCCTTTGGAGGTGATTAGGTCATGACGGTGGAGCCCTGGTGAATGGGGTTAGTGTTTTTATAAAAGAGACCCCAGAAAGCTCCCTCCTCCCTTCCCGTTTCCGCCATGTGAGGACACAGTGAGAAGATGTCCATCTGTGAACCGGGAAGTAGGCTCTCACCAGACACAGAATCTGCCAATGTCTTGATCTTGGACTTCCCAGCCTCCAGCACCATGAAAAAATAAATTTCTGCTGTTTATAAGCCACCCAGTCTATGGTATTTTTGTTATAGCAGCCCAAATGGACTAAGACACAGGCATATAAATGTATTACATGTTTTAGAAAGAATTCCATCAAAACAGCTAACAAAGGAGTTGGAGTAATTTACTTGAAAAATTCAATCACAGAGAATACTGCCTTCATCGATGATACAGACAAATATGTGAAGCATCAGTGCTACCTAACAGAAATTTCTACGATGATGATGCAAATGTTTTCTATCTGCACTGTCCAACCGGGTAGCCATTAGCCCCATGTGGCTATTGAGCACTTGGAAAGTGCTAGTGTGACTGAGAAACTGAAGTCTTCATCCAATTTAATTTTAATTCATCTAAATTTAAATAGCCACATGTATGTGTCTAGGGACTATCTTATCCAGTAGATGATTCATATGATTTATAGGCAAGTTTGATTTAGAGTAAAAGATACATAGGCTTTGGGGTTAGCCTTTAAATCCTCTAATTACCAACTCTTTGACCTTGCATATGCCACTCACCTTCCCTGCGCCTGCGCTTCTTGTTCATAAAATGGGAGTCATGATATTTACGTTTAGGGCCGTTGTGATGACTAAAAATGAGGCATGTAAATTGCCTAGCACAGACCAAGCATTCAATCAATGATAGCTCTTACTAGTATTAAATGATGTAGGTCAGTACTCATGAGCAGAATTCAGTTGTTTTAATTCCTCTGATCTTCGGCACGAACATATAATAAACTATGAAGTATGCAATGAGATAACCTCCGGGGGCTGTTGCCTCTGGTGCAGTAGCCTCTTCCCATAGTAACTGACAATGTCTTTCTAGTTAGTGATTCTCTTATCTTAGCCTTGCTGTGAGCTGTCCTTTTTCAGTGTGATTGCTTCTAGCAAAGCCACCCCACTCCTCCTAAGGAGCATTCCTCGCTGCTTTTTCTGTAACCTCAGAGTAACCGAAGGCCGTTCAGGGGGAAGGACAAATCGAGCTTGTTCAATCAATAACTTTAATTTTACATACAATTCTAAGTCAATGGAGTCTGATCGGAGGGTTTCTCAAGTCTTTTTCTCTGAGCACAGATTCAGAGACCCTAGTTACCTTAACCCTGGCTGATTGTCACAATCTCTTGGGGCAACGTTTCAAAAACACACATGCCTATCCCTCCTCCCCCCAACCTGGAGACATGGTATTGTTAGGAGCACTCCAGGCGACTCTGTTTCGTGGTTTGAAAAGCACTGATGTATGCCCTGCCTTCAGGGTGGGTTCTGGACAGAAGGGGTTGTCTGAGCTCAGCCTACCTGAGATTGCTGTGCCACTTTTGGGTAAGGAAATGGCACAGACGTCACAAGGATCCAGCACATGGATGTGGGGAAATGGTTGATATTTGACTGGAATTTTCCCTGGAGAATCATAGCCAATCATTTGAACAAGCGTCGCTCAGAGATAGGCCTGGATTCCAGAACTAATTTTTCTTTACTTTTCCTCCTAAGCTACCCTGTCATGTTCATGGAGATGGTTCACTTCCTTGTACTGTCCCTTCGTGGGGCTCAAATCTACTTATGATATATTATTATTGCGCTCATAGGCTTTTATACATGAACTAAGCACATTCCCATCTGAAGACAGACGAGTGAAAACTCTGAACTGGTCTTATATTTTCCCATAAGACACTGTTCCTGCAATCAGAGGCTCAGAGCAATGCCTTCACGTCCGTCTGGCCCACTCCCTCGCTACCAACACTCCTACAGTCACAGTGACCTGTGAGTAATGGTTAAGCAACATACTGATTAGTGTATGGATGCTTCTTAGGGTATTAGTCAAATACTGTTACATACTTTTAGAGACAAAAATCTCTGTGAAACAAAAGAATTCCAAGCATAGGCCAATGGCCCACTTCTCCTGAACAATATGCAGCACAATAAAATTCCAGCACAACAAACCAATTTCCAGTCTCTGAAGCTCTATAGCAGGCCTTAAAATTTTCAGTCTAGAAAAGAGGTAATGTCCTATAACAGCAAATATTGGGGATTATAAAGGCATGTTTTATT